>NC_056741.1:242660088-242877588 GCF_019279795.1 Protopterus annectens | reverse complement strand
ATGTAAAGACAACACTCCCCAAGACATGTACAACCACATCTCACAATGTCTCAGCCTCTAAGTCTGTAAGGCAAACTACCACACAACAAAATATATTGGTCATTGGAGAATCTACTGTGAGACACACTGATACACCCTTCACCAGGCTGAGCAAGAAGACAGTCACAGTTAGTTGCCTATCAAGGACAAGGATCCGCCAGAACATACATGCACTGAGGACATTGAACCACAAGTGCCAGTATGACTCTTTTATAGTCTATGTGGGTGTTAGTGACCTGAGATGTACCTCACTTGAGTATAAGAAGAGAGATATGATAGAGGTTAGATATAATTTGTCCCAGGCAGATGTGAACCCAGCACTGAGCAGCATCCTACCTTATCCAAGGATGATGCCGCAATATAAACAGAAGATGATTGACTTTAACAATTGGCTTTGTTACTCATTTCATTCTAAGGGGGTCCAATATTTGTCAGCTTGGGAGGGCATGATTGACAGGCCGTGCTGCTTTGCCAGAGATGGTCTGCACCTGTCCTCGTTAGGCTTTCAGATGTACTGGCCAAAATATTATCCACCCCTACAATGTCTTTTTAGGCAATTCCAATCTGATAAACCTTCAGACATAGTAAATTCTACTCAAAATAAACTAAAGTTATTACTGCTCATTGCTAGGAGTGTCAACAAGAAGCTCCACTCCTTGGAAGTGCCCCTCACCCTGGAAAGTGTGGACATCTGTGCAGTTACTGAGACGTGGTTTAAAGCTGTGTAAGGCACCTTGGCAGTGCAAGGCTATAATGCTGTCTAAAAATTTAGACCAGCTATGCACAAGAGGGAAAAAGTGGTGAGGATGTATCAATCTACATAAAAGGTAAATACATACACCTCGTGATTGGTCAAACAATTGGACATGCTTGAGCTACTCTATGTCCAGCTAGCCTTAGGTAAAGTCCCATACCATATCTTTAACTAGAGATCCCCGTCTGTGACCCAGGATAACCATACCACATACTTACATGTACTGGAGTTATTCACCATTCAGCCCAATATCATATCCATAGTTGGTGTCAACTATCCTACCCTAAAGTGGGAGACAAGCACAACTACTAACATGCATGCTCAAAGATTCCTTGATTTTGTCAATGTAAACATTCTGGAAAAGTTAGTCTGCACACCTACTAGGAGTGTAAATATTCAGGATTTGGTACTCCCAAATACGAGAGAGTGTAGCACACCCCCTAGTATAATGTCCTCACTGGTCAGATCAGATCACAAAGAGGTCATCCATGAAATAAGTATAAAGTACAAACTCCCAGAAAACACCCGAACCTTTAAGAACTTTTCAAAAGCTAACTATCTCCTATTAAGCAATGGAAGATTTAATTTCCAAGCCCCCAGCAAACTCAGAGAACACAGTGGCCTATGTGGAAGTGTTCGCAGAAACTCTGTACAAGCATGCAAATAACTGCCTAGAAACAGCAGTACCAAACCAAAATAAACTTAGGCCAAACTCCATGAACAAGTCCTCTTGGTCTTAGTGGATTCCCAATATAAATAAATTGTGCAACAAATGAAAGAAACTATTGTCCAGAAATAGGTAGGGCTACGCCCAACAGACAAAAACCTCCCTCATCAGTCTCAACAAGCAAGTCAGGGGACTAATCAAGTCCACCAAAGCCAACTTAGAGGCAAAAATAGCCTCTCAGGCTAAGGATAACCATAAGGCATTTTTCAGTTATGTACTCAACCTTAAGGGAAACAGCCAACAGTGTGCTGAACTAATAGTAAATGGGCCTCCCTATACTGAACTGGAGTGCATAGTAAATTTGATGGCCAATAAATTTAGCTCCAATTTCAAACCCCTATCATGCTCAGTTAACCCCTAGGAAATGCAATTTCTCACTTAACTATCACTAAAGAACAGGTCCTCACTGCACTCTTGAAAGTTAAAAACACCTCATCATTTGGTCCTGATCCCAAGATGCCTCCTAAATAGCTTGAAACATGAACTGTCATGCCCACTAGTATCTCTATTCTAACACAGCCTCCAGACAGGCTTCATCTCTAGAGACTGGAGGACTGCAATGGTCATCCCTTTACACAAAGGGGAGACCAACAAGAGGCCCAGGGAATTATAGACCGCCGAGTTAGACTAGTTAGTCTTATATGCAAGGCCATAGAAGAAATTATAGTGGACTTGAAAAACAAAAGCATAGAAAATCTTGAAACACTGGACTCATCCCCATTTGGTTTTATCAAGGGCAGGTCATGTCAACTAAACCTGTTGGACTTCAGGAAGGTCACTAGAATCAGGGATAAGGGCAAAATGGTGTGTACTGCCTCCTTTGACCTGGCAAATGCATTTGACACAATACCTTAGTCAGGTATTTTAGGCAAGCTCACATGTTTAGGCATGAATCCCTATGACACCCAATGGACAGCCAAATGGCTTATGGATAGGACACATGAAGTTAGATTTGGGGAAATCCACCTAAATGAAGAGGTTGGTTACTACTGGTGTCCCACTGGAGTCAGTACTGGGACATCTCCTGCATGGCATATACTTCTCTGAAGTCAAGGCAAATGTACAGGGCCTTTGGCTGACCAAATTTGCTGAAGACTACAAGAAGGGTGCAATTATTTAAACCTTGAAAGATGTAGATATCCTCCAGGAGGGTCTGACACAGAACCATGGTCTAAAACTCAATGCAAAAAAAAGGCATAATTATACCGTTTGGGAAGATGACATCCCTGCAAATTACAATATTGATAAATACTCCCCTAAGAGTAGACCCAGTGGTAAGGGTCTTCGGAACTAAAGTTGAGAGTAACCTTAAGTTTGATCACCAAGTGTCCATGGTAGTGAGAAAATCCTTCTATTTAGCACAACTTATAAGTAAAGGCATAGCATCCAGATCTAAGGAGATCATAGTCCCACAATACTCAGCCTAATTAGACCAATAGTGAAGTACAATGCAACCTTCGGCATGTACCTGACCAGACATTTGCAACAGCTGGAGCTGGGTCTTAATAACATGTCTCAAAGCCCTTTCCCTGTACTTGGTCTCCTACAGATTACCGAGGGAAGATCTATGCCTAACCTACAAAGCATTCCCTGATACAGCCCTGATGGATCTGTTACACATTCGCAAAACAAATGGCACTAGACTTGACAATTCTAAGAATCTGAACCTTATCTGTGACATAAACAACATGTAGGATGGACAGGTATGTGACTCAGAGATTACCCTTTCCCTGGAACAGACTCCCCATTTATGTGAAGCAGAACTTTTTTCTAAGCTTATTCAAGCACAGTTTGGACCGATGGATGGGAAATTGCAAATTCACCCCTGGCTTGTCACCTGTGTCCATTAAGGACAGGAGCAACTTGTAGATGCTCTAAGGTGCAGGTATATAACAAAGCCATATTAGTCCACGAGCATTGATAAATGGGAAAATGAGATAAAAATGGCTAGGCTTAAAAAAGCTTTATTGCCATTAGCCTGGTAACCTGCTATGATCTGTTAAAGCAGCAAGAACAGAAACAGAAATAGACTTACACCGTCTAGGTTCGAGTCAATATATTCATTTCAGTTAAGTCACAATAAGCATTAACCAACTGACTTTAAAATACTCTATGTCAAAACTTAATTACCTTTTACAACATATATCCTTTAAAGTCTCTTATTGTAAAGCTATTGTTGGGTCGATGCCCTCACCCATGCCCAACTGACAACTCTCTTTTTGTTTCCTGCTTTTGCTGACAAAGTTTCCTCAGAAAATCTCCAAATCCAGTCAGTCTCTTCACTTATTTATAAAGCATTCGCATTCTGGCACTATGCTGCCCATGAAGAAAAGCCTATGGATGCCAAGAATCTATACCACTGTGCACAACATGCATTATACTAACACTTTATACTTTACATTATGTGTGTGTGTGTGTGTGTGTGTGTGTGTGTGTGTGTGTGTGTGTGTGTGTGTGTGTGTGTGTGTGTGTGTGTGTGTGTGTGTGTGTTTGTATGTGTGTCTTTATATATATATATATATATATATATATATATATATATATATATATATATATATATATATATATATATATATATATGGGTCTACTGCTTTTGGTTGAATTACATTTGGTCAAAAATGATTTCAGGCAGCCTACTTCATTGAAAGCTCATTTGACTGAAAGCTCATTTGGTCGAAATCCATTTGGTCGAAAATGGAATATAGCCCCTGCTACACTTCAGTGTGACCCTGAAGTGGAGAATATAAAGTTAAGGGGGTGTGGGGGGCTACACCCCCCCACATTTTGCAACTAGTTTTTACTGACGTTATATGTTTCAATGTATTTTTAACGGATACACAAGTATATCATAGTGACTACACTGTAATTATGTGGGGGGCTATGCCCCCACACCCCCTAACATTATATTCTCATTCCAGGGTCGCACTGCAGTGGGGCAGGGGCTATATTCCATTTTCAACCAAATGGAATTCGACCAAATGGGTTTTCAGTGAAATGAATTTTTGCTGAAGTGAACTGCCTGAAATCATTTTCAACCAAATATAATTCGACCAAATGCAGTAGACCCATATATATATATATATATATATATATATATATATATATATATATATATATATATATATGTGTATATGTATGTGTGTGTATATATATATATATATATATATATATATATATATATATATATGTCTACTTCAAAAAGCTGAAGACTCAGATACTTGAATCCCAAAACACACTGAGACCATACCTTCGAAAACCCATGTAGTCGAACTCACAATAACAAAACCCAGAACATCGAATGGTAAACTTTACCAGAAGTTCGGTCTTCACTTAAAGGAACACTTCTCCCTGTAATTAAACCAACACAAAATCTGTATCAGTGGTTTTGCAGGGGAGCAAGCCCCCTGCACCCCTCACACCCCCTCTAAATTACATAGACCAACTCCGAGATTCCACTACAGTGAGAAAAGGGTAAATTTCCAGATCTTCACTGTACTGCGATCTCCATTTAAAATGGGTTCATATTACTTTATCAAAACTTTAAAAGTTCGAACGCTATATGGTCGAGCCCATATGTTTGAACTTTTAAAATTTTGAAAATATCAGAAAAAAAATAAAAAAGCAGAAAAAAACATTTTAACGGTTGCAAGCAGGGGGAAAGCCTCCCTGCACCCCCCCACAACCCCGCTCTTTAAATATACCAACTTTGAGACCGCACTACAATGCAGTAAAGGGAAATCTTCCCTCTCCGCACTGAACAGAAATCTCTGTTAACACGTTCAAACTTTTTAAAGTTCGAACATATGGGTTCAGCCATATAACATTCGAACTTTTAAAAGTTCGACAGTGTAATATGGAACCATTTAAAACCACTGATACAGATTTCGTGTAGGTTGTAGTTACAAGGAGAAGTGTTCCTTTAAGTGAAGACCAGATTTTGGTAAGGTTTACCATTCAATGTTCTGGGTTTTGTTCTTCTGACGGCCGATTACACAGGTTTTCGAAGGTTTGGTCTCAATGTTTGGGATTCGAGCTGGGTCTTCAACCTTCTCAGGTAGACCCATATTACATAAATCAATTCACTTACTTAAAACAGTTTAACTTTAACAATTCCCCCTTTTTGTATTTAACAACAAAAATAAAATGAAACCATTTATTAAAACAGTTAAATAGAACCTCAAACCTGTATTGTCTTCTGTATTTATATTATTAGTTAGATTAAGCATTTTTGTTGCACAAAGCTTTATGCATGTACAAACAATACCAATTAGGAAAATAATGAAAATAATTCCAATCAATGTGGTGATGATCCATCCAGACCATCCTGAAAACAGACTATTCAGCCAATAACTCCAATCAGTACTCTTGGTTTTCTGGATTTTGGATCTGTTATCTTTCTGCCTTTCTGTTCTTACTTTCAGTTATTAATTTTTCTGTGCACCAGAATTCTTTGTTTACCTTTTTTTACATGTTTTACTTTGTACATCAATGGCCCTAAATGATGTAAACTTCATATGGCTCTTGCCAATTACTGTCCCATGGCCCTGACCTGTTGAAATTCTTTACTAAAACCTTTTTCCTTGTCACCAATCTTTCTTCTTTTGGCTGTATGGGTACTTTAGACCATATGTAGAACATTTGCTCTCTTGCTATTCCATCACATACCTCTTGCATGTCCTTTAACCACGTTTGATGCTTTGCTGCTTTCAACAAAGGTCTGTCCATCCTTACTTCAGGATCAAATGGAAAACTGAGAGGCATTTTTTGTCTCCTTGTCATGACCTCAAATAGTGAAATTACCATCTTACTATTTGGAGAACCCCTAATGCCCATCAAAATAGCAGGTAAATGAGAATCACATGTATTCCCTTTTCCATGCACATTTTCTTTAGTGTCTCCTTAATTGCGCAATTCTTTCTTTCCACCACCCTAGTGGATTGTGGGTGATAAGGAACATAAAACCTTTGCTGAATGCCTAGAAGATCACATAGCTCCTTTAATGGTTTGCTAACAAATTATAGACAATTGTCCAACTTGATAACTCTTGGCCAACCCCAATATACCAAAAATGTTTTCCAAAGTACCTCTGCTGTAGCTTTAGCTGTTGTGGCCTTGCTTGGGATAGCTTTCACCCATTTTAAAAAAACATCTACTACATCCAGTAGATATCTATAACCTACCTTGGCTGCTGGCAATGGTCTTGCGTAACCAATTTAAATAGCATACCATGGCCTGTCTGCTGCTGGAACTCTATGCATATGCAGTTTTCTTGTTGCAATATTTATTTGTTTGTAAACAACTCAGACATTCATCCTGTACAACATGACACAACATTTTTAGCTTTGGGTGCCAGTATTTTTCCTTTACCACCTTCCATGGTTTTTCTTTTCCTGTGTGTCCCAATATTTGGTGATTGAACCTTCCAAGCTGTTTCGCCAAACCATAACAGACATAAGGTAACTCTGCTCCCTTTAAGGTCAGGTATACATGATATTGCTTTTTCCTGTGCCATTATTTATCAGCTTGCACTGTTTTAATTCTTCCTCAATTTCTTTCTCTTTTGATACCTCACTCAAACCTCCTGTAGTGCATCATATTCTGTTACCTTTTTATTTATTGCTACCTCTGAGATCTGTAGTTCACCCTCTGTCTCCTCTGGGTGTAGTGAGTAACCCATTTCTGCTGCTTGTTTGGCTTTTGCATCTGCTAAAGCACTACCCTGTGTATCCACATTGTTTTGTTTTTGATGTCTTTTTAATGTGCTTCTGGACATGTCACTGCAACTGCCCCTCCTGAATCCAGTCCTTACTTCACTCCTACTTCTCTCCTTTATTCTTCTTCCATCCAAGTTCTACTTTCCTCCCTTCACTCTGTTGCATTCCAACTAACTTGCTTTTTCAACAAGACAGTCACCTGACTCTCTCAAGGCTACATCACTTCTCAATGCTGGATTCCTGCTACCGACTGTCTTATCTTGTAACCTACTCTTAATTTATACACCTCCTGTAGAG
The DNA here is from genome assembly GCF_019279795.1 of Protopterus annectens. NCBI lineage: Eukaryota > Metazoa > Chordata > Ceratodontiformes > Protopteridae > Protopterus > Protopterus annectens. The sequence goes on along the minus strand of NC_056741.1, from coordinate 242,870,057 downwards.
TTCAATTTGAAACAGCTTGAAATACTATAGTTGTTCACTGTCAACTGTCCAGCATGTGTTTTCTGCATTTTCCAGTTATCTGTTTTCTTACTTACTACAATGTACAAACATCTTTTTTGTCTTACTTATATTGTTAATTGATATTTTGCTTAACTTATTGTATTATACATTACTGTATCATGTAACTTTTTTTATATTTGTACTGTGGAGCTTTCCTCCCTGGGTCTACAATGAAAAAGGTCTATTGCCCAGTTGGACTATCTCCGTCAACAAATGTCAAATAAATAAATAAAAATTTTATAATGCTGGACTGCCCCTGCAGATTGTGTTTTTGTATGATGTCCCACATATCTTTTAAAACTTGAGCATGCTTTAAAGGTTTTCTTGCACTATCAACAAATCATCTTCTAGCCCATGTGGGCCATGTGCAACCTTAGCGAGTTTACTACAGATACACCGTCACTATAAATATTAACTGGATTATAATGCTGCAGTACATATTTTACTGCTTTTAACTCTCTCTGAGCCAACATGTGATCTAATTATTTAAATACTCCATATCCCTTCTTTGGGTCTACAGTTGCAAATCCTGTATGATATTTTCCATTTTTCCAGCATCTCAGCCCATCTACATAGACAGTGGGTATTCTGGAATCGAACTGATCTTTCTGGTTTTCCAGTACTTTCCATGCAGTTGTGTTCTTTCCTTGCATAGTTTGCTAGCTTTGACATAATATTTATCTGCCACTTCAATGTGAGCCATTTTAATATTAAGTGTGGTTAGCCATTTTGAGAATACCAGTTGATTCACCCATTCTGTTATTTATTCAATTTCTGTCGTATATAATAAAGTTTTAACCGACTGATGTGGGGTTTGAACTATCGCATTTGAAAACATTGTCAAATATTCAATTTGCTTAGTCCCCCAGTAAATTGCCAGCAGTTGCTATATGCAGGGATGATATGCCTTTTTCACTGGTGTGAGTTTCCTACTACAAGATGTAACTGGTCTTAATTTTTGCTCCATTCCTGTAGACTTTCCTAATGACCACACCTGTAGTAAAACTACAAATATAGTTTCAGGACCTGCTGCTGCTTGCAAGAAGAAAGTAACCTTGCTATTTGGAGCTATCAACTCTGTAGCTTGCAATAAATTTTGCTTTAGCATTTTGAAAGCCTCTTCTGCTATGGACCCCAATTGCAATGTTATGGAAATGTTTTGCTCCGTTAACACCCTGTACAGTGGTGCTGCCACTGCTGCATAATCCTCAATAAATTCATGATTCCAATAAATTTGTGTAAATCTGCCACTGTTAAAGGCATTGGTAAGGTTAGTATTACTTTTACCCTCTCTTTACAAGGTGTCCCACCTGTAGGTGTTATTATAGTCCCCAAAATTTTACTTTTTTAATCATGAACTGTATTTTTTACTTGTTTACTTTTGAATCCTGCATCTTGTAATGCCCATAACACCTTCTTTAAATACCTGTAATGTTCCATAGATGTTTCAGACTATCAAAATGCTGTCAGTGTAATGAATTACATTATCTGGCAGCTTTATTTTTTACAACACCTGTTCTAGGATTTGATGAAAAATCACTGGGCTATTTTGAAATCTTTGAGGTAAGCATATCATGACATACTGTTGATTTTCAAAAGTGAAGGCAAACTTTTGCCACTCATTTTCCTGCAATGAAACAGCAAAAAATCCATTTGCAAAATCAATAACTGAAAAGAACTTACTAGTGGGTTTAATTCTTGCTGATAATTCTGAAACCCCAGGTATCAGATGAGCCGTTGAAATTGTGGAATCATTTACCTTTCTAAGACCCAGGACCAGTTTGTAGCTACCATCTTTCTTGAACACTGGCCATATAGGAAAATGTGTTGGATTATGTCCCTTTTTAATAACATCTACCTGCTCCCATTCTTGAATGCACTTCCTCATGTCATTTTGAGCCTCTGTTGGAATTCGGTACTGTTTTTGGAAAGATGGAATAAAATCATTTGGACTACCTGCCACTATGGCCTCCTTTACTACATAGGTTCATAGGCTATCTGCCCAAGGCATATAAAAGCCTAGCCTATAAGTTATGGCTTTTCGCCACCCCTTTATTTGAAATAAAAGCTATGCCTATCATTTTCTGTGCCTCTGTCAAGTGAAGTAATCCCTGGGTATATGTGTCAGCGAAAGACTACTGTCAACTTGGGTCCCCAGATCCTGATGACTTTTCTGTTGGGCGTAATTTTCAGGGGGTCTGTGGAGGCACGCCCTGATGAAATGGGGTGGGAGTCGCCGCGCGCCACTCCTTGGGTACGTATCCTGTCTGTTTTGGATTTTGACCATAAATCCTGAAAAGTGTTTTCCAACTTTTTCCACATTTCATTTTGCTCATCTGACATTTCCACCTCAATTATTTTATTTTTATTTGATCTGCTACTATTACCATACATTGTGCATATTCAGTCTCCTCCAGTCCCTGCACTGTTTACTATAGAATCCTGTTTGAGAAATGTATCACTATTCCCAGCTTTGATAATATATCCTGCCATAAAATAGTCATATCACAGCAAGGATGCAACAAAAAGGCTGCCTTCAGTGGTTCTCCATCCTCGACAAATCTAGTCGACTGGTTGACTACTGACAGCTGCCACGGAGTTTCCATTGAATCCCAAGATAACTTTTCTTTTGATGATTTATTTTTAATCTTCTATACTGAGACTGCTGCTCTGGTATCTACCCGAATATTTTGCCATGGTATCCCCTCTACCTGTAGGGTAACCAATGGTCTCCCATCACCACCCAGAGTAAAACAGACTAACTGGGTGATGTGAGCAGGGGGGTACACCCCTATTCTGTCCCTCCCGAGGGTAAGTCTGACATCAAACATGTTGAATGCACTGCATGAACTGCCACTGCTTTCCCTTGTTCCTCATCACCACAACATATACAATTCTTTTTATTTCTCTGGAAATATTTCCTGACTTTTCACTTTCCAGATTATACAGCTGATCCCTCATCCCATACGCTTCTGCACATACATTCCCTCTGCTATCTGTTTGTGATTTTCTATAACTTTTCCTATTAGGATTATAATAACGATTTTGATTTTCCTGTGTAACCTGTTCTTCTGGATATAATCCCTTGCCTATTTTCTTACTCTTCCATTTTTTTTTATAATGTTGGAAATCCTGTTTTACATGTCCTATCTTCTTGCAGAAAAAAACAGGTTACTTCTTTATTTTCCCTGCCTGAACCATCTCTTCCTACCTGAGGAGGGGCTGATGCTGTTCTTCCCCCCTTTTGGGCATCACTCCACCTTCTTCCTCTTCCTTGCCCAATTACATATATCATGCTCTGTTCTTCCTCATCTTCCAAATGCAAAAAATGTTTTGCACTGTACACTGCTTACCATCCTTTTTCTGTCCCTTCATCAATCTAGTCACCACTTCCTCCAGTGTTTTGGAGCCTTCCTCATGAATACACTTAATATTGCCTGGTACTCCCTTAACCTGTTCTATAAAACTGTGAATTAGTTGCTTCTCGACTGCTTCATCTGATCTAATTTGTCATGCACTAGCTGAAAATCCATTTAAAATGTTCTGCTTGGTCCATCAATCTATCTGATACAGTTATATTAAAATTACCCAATAACTTGGTTGTTAATGGTTGTCCCTGCATATACATCAGCAAAACTGATCTCATTCTCTGAATAGGTGTAGAAACATCTAACCATTTTGTCTGTATATATTTGGTGAAACACTTAGGGTTGAAAACCCAGAAACATTTTTCAAAAGGCTCTGACCAATCTGTACCACCCGTATGTGTAACCCAGTCTTCAAAGGCCACCATGTTGTAGAAAATTCCATTTTTATCATTGCACTGTGGGATTACCTGTAGTAACCTAGACTGTTAATATAAATCAGTTGATCTATTTACTAAATTTATGTCTTCTGATTTAAAGTATGGTGCACTTCTAAGTTGTACCTGCAATTCCTGTATTTGTTGTAGTAACTTTGCATTTGCTCTATTGCAGTTTTATTTATCCATATCTGCCTGTACTCTAAACCTTCTCTCCATCTTCTGCTATTTTTAACTGTGCTTTTGTGGCAGTGATTTCATCCTCTCCTTCCTGTATCCTTTCCTGCAAAGATTGTAGTGCAGTTTATAAAGTAGTTAAAAGAAAACATGTAGCTTCAGTGTATTGCCTAAGCTCTGCATCATATTTCTGCAATTTTTCCTCAAAGCTTTGTGTCAGCTTATTTAACTTTGCTACAGTGTTACCTTTTTCCCCTTCAGTTTTAGCTGCCTCTGACCATTCCAAACAATACTGTTCAAATAAAGGAGTTACAAATCCTTATATTATGTGTTATATTCCTGACTATCTCTCTATTGTTTAGTTACTGGCATCACTAAAACTGCAGCATCTGGTTGTGTTTTTGGTAACTGCACGTGACACTTTTGATAGATAACCTTAAGTATATCAACACATACCCGACAGTATAATGTAGTGGCACTATTACACTTTACACATGTAGGTAGTGATTTTGATTTTTGCACATACTGATCATAACCTACCACAATCTTAGCAAGACAAGCAAAATAAACTTTACTACATTTAAAAATGCATTTTACTTGTTGCATATCATACCATTTCATTAAAAAATTCCGTACATCTTTATAACTTAACATCTATACAGACTAAATGTGGTCACTTTACACTTAAGTCTTTAATGTCATCCATGTTGTGACAGAAAAAGGTTTACTGCAAGCTGTTAACAGTCACCAGGTGATCAAGCTGGAAACTGGAAAATCCCACCAAAAGTCTTTGTCTGTCTGATAATTTGGTGATTGCTGAAGAGTAGTCGCTTCAAACGACATCTCGTTCACCCTTTTCATTTGGAAGAAGCATGAAGTGGCACTACTTCAATGAAAAATATGGCAAACTGGATTCTGATGTCAACATTTAAAATGTAGAAATATTTTAAAGATTTACTGTCAACTTTGAAACTTTGCGAGTGTGTATTTTGAAACTGGTCTGGCTTGCCACTGTTAATTCAGCAAGCACAGAAACAGGAACAGACTTACGCCATCTAGATTCAAGGTGATACATTTATGTCAGTTAGGCCACAATAAGCATTAACTGACTGACTTTAAAATACTCTCTGTCGAGACTTAATTATCTTTTACAACATAAATGCTTTATTATCTCTTATTGTAAAGCTATTGCTGGGCTGATACCCTCCCCATGCCTGACTGTAAGTCTCTTTACCTATTTATAGAGCAGTGTCCTCATTCTGGAACTCTCACAGCAGCACTATGCTGTCCATGAAGAAAAGTGTAGAAAAGCATAGAGCAGTGTAGAACAGTCTGGAAAGGTAAGCCTGTGTTGTCCACATTCTGGAACTCTCACAGCAGCACTATGCTGTCTGCCACACTGCCAGCCCAGCTATCTGGAATTTTGTGAATAATCACATGTCATTTGAGAATATCAACATGATTCATATGCTTGTCTTACAAATGTATTAGAACTGTATGCTATGTGTATATTAAACTGCTGGTACAGAACTGTGTGTTGAACAGGGTTTGCACAGTGCTGAGCCTGAATGTGTGACCACAGCGTGTCCTGCTGAATTAGAGCAGAAATGTATATAAACTATTGTACATGTGTAAATGTATATGTTTTAATAGTGGGAACTAGAACATAGAGGGTTAACTTGCAAAACTTCATGAAAATAGTTGACATTAAATTGTTTTATGGTTGTGCTATAAAAGTTAGTTTCAATGCAGCAAGAGAACAGGCTGTCTAGAACTAGGGTGCCTTCTACATTGTTTTGTAAGTGTTTTATTGTTTTAAGTCTTCCAGCAGTTGCAATGATCTGAGATATATGTATTTTTCACAGAGATATGCTAAAATGTTGGTAGTTTTTGACAATGGGGGGTGTAGCAAAAGAACTGAAGTCATGTGACAAAACGTGATGTCATCCAAGCTAACCCAGCAGTAATATTTGATATTGATTTAAGAACTCTCTGAGAGAGACAGAGAGAGAGAGAGAGAGAGAGAGAGATGGCATTTTGTATTTTCTTTGACCTAACAAGAACATCCACTCACTACCTTCTGCACTTGTCTTGCTGTCAGTAAGTTTTTAGGGCATGGTAATTCTTTTAGATTCAGATAGGAATATAGTAAAGTATAGCTTAGATGTTTTCATTATTTATTGGATACTGTCCTACAATGTTGTTTTAAGTATTTCCTGTGATTTTTGAACTCTGATGTAACTGATTACTTACTAAGTATTGTCTAGTTCTTTTATTATTTATTATTAAATATATTTAAACCTTTCAATTGTGGCTGGTCAGTTTAGAGATATTTAAGCTCTTAGAGTACTTGCATATCTATTTGGTGACACTGTACAGGCCACTCCTCATAGCCCAGCCCTTGGTCAAACTGCCATTTGGATTAATAGTAACATTACATAGTAGGATTGGGCACCCATTGTTAATGGCCTTAAAGTAGCTGATAATGACTGGCTGGTGGCAGTTGGAACTACCTTATAGTCTGGGCAGAATGGGGCATAGCTAGTATATCTGTGCCAGACTTTCCCAGGTGTGTGTGTGTGTGTGTGTGTGTGTGTGTGTGTGTGTGTGTGTGTGTGTGTGTGTGTGTGTGTGTGTGTGTGTGTGTGTGTGTGTGTGTGTGTGTGTGTGTGTGTGTGTGTGTGTGTGTGTGTGTATGTGTGTGTTTGTTTGTATATAAATCAAATCTCAAAGAGTGTATGTGTCAGCTACTTGGGCAGGGCCACGAAGCACTGATTAGACAAAGAGGGTACTGGAGATCTTGGTTTAGCCACTCAGCTGAGATCTCAACCCTATAGCTGTGCCAGTGGAGAGTCTTATTGGGGATCTGGAGAAAGAGGAAGAAACCAGCCCCAGACTGACTGTGATCTCTGTGTGCTCTCAAGGGAAATTGCACTTTACTGTGTGTGTACTTGTCATCCTCCCAGTGTGTGTGTTCCCCACTGGTGCCATTGGTGAGGACTGAGGCTCCTTGATTACTGGGCCAGTGCAGGAGCATCACAGTGTCTATGCAGAAAAGGTAAGCTTATGGATGCCAATAATCTATACCACTGTGCCCACATGTATTATACTACCACTTTACCCTTTACATTTTATATATATATATATATATATATATATATATATATATATATATATAGAGAGAGAGAAATTACAGACATCAATTTGCTTACATAAAACAGTTTACTCTAACATGACCATATGATTCCCACATCTGGCACCCTTGCTTCTTATACCATCATTTCATATGGAGTGACACTTGGCAGGTCATCTAGATGGCAGGTGCACACATTGCCACCCACAAAGATTCTGATAGTATGGTCCCATGAACATAGGCAGCTAGTCACTCATAATGTTATTCAGTAGTCATACTCATAGCTAGGTGGATGGTGGGGGGTAAGGGATCACATCCTGCAGAAGTGGAATGCAGCTTACATGACTGCAACATTAATTGGGTGAACCATGCAGCCCTGCAGTGTAAGGACTAGAGACATTGACATGTGTAGCAGGAGTGAAATTGACATGGATGGGATGACCTTTGCTGAACATAGGTGATGGCAGAGGTTCACCCTGCCCACCACAGTCACCTCAACTATAGGTGATGTGATCAAGCCTTCCACTGTTAGTACTGCTGGCAGGACCACTGTGCCATCGGACTGTTCTATGTGCATAGCGTCACCATTAGCCACTGGTGACTTGCTAACATTAGGCAAATGTTGACCTGTTGTGATGGATCCTCTCACATAGGAACATCTGAATGCATGCATATAATATACTTGTGCCAATTCTGGATCAAGTATGCAGCACAGAGACTGCTGCATGTCAATCACAGGCATATCTTATGAGCACTAGTGCATTGATGACCTTCACCAGTCCTTGCTACATCTCTTCCCAGAAGGTCCTGTCAGCATTCCCCCAGAAGGTCCTGTCAGCATTCCCCTTCTCAAGAATAAACATGCTATGTATGTACAGTAGCTTCATAACATGGTGCTATGAAAACAATTACAACATGAGTACTTTCTCCTGTGTGGTGAACTTTTCTATCTATTGCCATTCCTTCAATGTCTTGCCAAGACATATACAGTACACTTGCATGTTACACATTTGGATCAGTGTGTGTATATGTGTGTGTGTGTGTTTGTGTGAATGACAGTCCATGACAAATAATAATTACTTCCATATTGTCTCCAGCATCCTTATGATACCACAGCCCTCTGCAGTGATATAGTGTAAGTGTAAGTGTTGTGATACTGTGTCATAGTCTGGTGGCTGTGGACATGATAACCATGCTTGTTGTTCATCACACATTTGCAGATAGCATACTATGTGCCTGGTGTACTGGAGGCTGACTATCCCCTGTAGTATGTCATGTTATTTCTGCACATATGGCACAGTGTGGCATTACCTACATAGTAGGACAATGGCCTGAGTCTGTCTTCCCTGTGCCCTGTCATGCTGATCCCCCAGTAGGACTGCAATCTGTTCTGCCTGTTTCCTCTACCTTATCAGTTTAAGTCCCCTCGATATGAAAGGACTGAAGTCTGTCTTGAATGTCTTCTGCCTTTTAGGATGAGCTCCCTGAACAGGACTACACCCTGTTCTGTTGTGAGCCCCCAGCCTGCCAGTTCTCTTTCATGCCATGTGTATTGCTTCCCCACACACTTCACTGTCCTGTGACTGTGCCTGCTGCTTCCATGCATCCGTGCATGGTTACTACAGTCCTGAGATTCATTGCCAGTTGTCATCTCTGCTCTCAGTGTGTTATATGGCAATACCATCTCATATCTGCTATATTCTGATTCTCTGTATTACTTGTCATAACACAATCTTCTTCAAAATGGTGACCACACCTTTTATTGTGTTAAAGCATCATAATATGCTTATTTTTCAAATGAGGTGATTTTAAAGGTTTTGTCTGAATTGTGCCAATACTGTGATAAATTATCATCCCTATTGCATGATATAGGGCCCCTTCCTACTTGTTCATGGTCTGGTAGGTCATATAGTTCATAGGTTCATTGGTTAATACTAGGATATTGATCCAGAGGAACATTGCAGCCTAGCCAGAGGATCCCAAATGTTGAATACCAATAGACATGAATGATTAATACTCATAAACAACCCACTTCATTCAGGGCTTGAGAGGTAGACCTGGGGTGTATTTAATACCTAACTGTGATCCCTTTCAATGAGAAGCCAGACCCAGGGTGTATTTATGAATGCTCATCTATTAATGGGCTGATGAGGAATGAGGTAGACTAGTGGCTCGACGCCCACATAGTAAACATGTATGTGACATTTGACCCTGCTATTATCAGTTTACATAGCAGTACTGACTATGTACATCATGTTACTGTTGGGCATTGTGCTGTCTGTCAACTGTACTATCGTGCCAATGGTCGATATATGTCATGTGGTGTCTGCTACATGCAACTATGCATCATAGCTGCCATTCTTTTCTCCTGGAGTTGGCCTAACAAGATCACATGACTTCAGTAGGCACAGTCTTTGGCAGGACCCCAGACAGGTACAGCAGGGAGTTCAAAATTGTTCTTCACTTGCTGTACAGGTACCATCCGGAATGCCTGCCAGTGGGCCATTAAGACATATTATCGAAAGATGATGTCTGCCACCTGCTTGCCACTGGCCTCACTCTCTTTGTTAAGCAGTGTGGGTACAAATACAGTGACCTAAGTAGATGCCATCCGGACTTTCTCTATCAGTGGGAAGAAGAGTTGAGGAAAGAGAGTCACCTTTTATTGTAGTTTCATAATTTTTTACTAGGCTTTTGACCCTGAATAATCTTTAGAAGCCTAGCCATCCATTCCCATAAAGTTTGTTTAGTCTTTGTAATGTAACTATGAATAACCCAGAGCAGGCAGAACATTTTCATGTTACCATTTTCCATAAGGGATAAGGGTGCTACTCTAGGGATGAATTTGTTGATCATCCAAATTACATTTGAATAGCATAAGAGAGGTACTTTGTTTTATGTGGAGAGGAAGATGTTTCCAAAGAAGTGGATTTCTCTGTGATACATATCTATCCCCCTAGCATGCTTTATTTATGTTTCAGAAGATAGTAAGATATCTTGAGTGGGTGTTTAAGCTGCCACAAAGCTTGCAGATGTGCGTTAAGTCTGACAGGATAAGATCTATTGAGACTCTGTTTGTGAGGCAGAGGTCATCCTACTGCAGCCTGTATGATACTGAGCAGAAGTCACCCTACTGCAACCTGTATGATACTGGGCAGAGGTCACCCTACTGCAACCTGTATGATACTGGGCAGAGGTCACCCTACTGCAACCTGTATGATACTGGGCAGAGGTCACCCTACTGCAACCTGTATGATACTGAGCAGAGGTCACCCTTCTGCAACTTGTATGATACTGAGAATAGGGACAAGGCTTTGAGATGATTATTATAGCTCTTATGATTCAGACCCTTGATTTTCTTGGTGAGAAATTGCTGTGGGCATTCATGTTGTGTTAAGTGTTGGGATAGGTACATGCTAATAGGGACATCATACTCAATAATTGGTCTAATAAGAGCTGAATGCAGTTGAATTATCACATCTCTGGAGCTGGATGCTATATCCTTACTAATATGGTGCACAATGAAAACGTGCTTTCGTACAACAGTGGATACATGGTGACTGAAGGACAGTTCACTGTTTGCATAGTTTCCCAGGCTCCTAACTACTGGATTGATTTTCAAGGATGTATTGTCAATGAGGCAGTTGCAAGGGGATGCTGTGCTTGCTGAAGGATACCATTAAGCATTTTTTGGCATTTAGTTTTAGTTCATGATTTTGACACCAACTATTTAAATGGGAAAGGCCATCTTGGAGGATCTTGGTGTCCTCTGCAGAGTTAATAATGGCATCTAGTTTGCAGCCATCAGCAAACTTGGTGAGCCAGCCATTTAAAATTGGCTTTGATGTCTGAAAAGTAAATACCAAAGAGAAGTGGCCCAAGGACAGACCCCTGTGGTCCACCACTGGTGGAATGTCTTTTGGAGGTGATGGAGACACCAACCCTAATTTCCCGAGATCTATTTGTGAGCAGATTTGTTATCCATGGAATTACACAGGGATTAATATATATCTGGGAAAGTTTACTAACAATACCTGAGTATGGAATGGTGCCAAAAGCTTTAAGCAAGATCCAGATGTTTGGTGTGTACTGATTTTCCCTCATCCATTGCTTCAGTAACCTTTTTGAAGAACTGATTTTTTTTTTAGTAGGCAGGGTTTGCCCATGACAAAATTGAACTGGATTGACTCAAGAGTTTGTAGGTAGACTATGTCCTTGTTTATTAATTCCATAGTGATTCCTTCCATAGACCTACAGATGAGGCTCATCAAACTTTTATGTCTATAATTACCTGGATCACTTGACACTCTAGTGGATGACTGTTGCTGTCCTCCATTTGTCTGTTTTGAGTTTGGTATTGAATAATTTCTGTAGGGGAGTTTTGTGAGCTGGATGAAGTCTGAACAAAATCTATCCAATAGTAGATTGGCTGTGTCCTCTGGGTCTGACCAGTCTGTTCTTTAATTGACAATGGCCATTAGGCCTAGCACTTGTGCTGCAATTGCCTTCTGCTGTCAGGAATATTAAGTGGTCATTGCTCATTACTGTTTGTTTTTATTTTTCCAGCATTACAGGTGATCAAAGAGCATAGGATTGTCTGCTGGAGGAGGTCAGATAGGAACTTCATGTAGTTGGGCTAAGTACAGAGAATTGCTGGCAGTAATGTAATAGCTTAATAAACTGCACAGCAGATAACTGAGCAGTTGCATTGGTGTCTCTATTTTCTCTTTTCTTTTTTCCTTTTTATTTTGTTATTTTGTTTTTTCTCCCTTTCTTTTCTTCCTTTTCTGCAGGATCAGCCATAGTGCAGAGCAGAAGTGAGGTAGTAGCCATCCTGCTTTGTACTGACCACTGCACTAACCATTGTCTCCCCAGCAGTTCCCAGGCCTATTTCTATGCAGAGTGATGAAGGACAGCCTGAGGAAGGTGATCTGCATGAGTCACTATTGGTCTCTACTGCCACATCTCAAAGAGGGAGAGTGAATATTCCTCATCAGACAGTGATATGGAGTAGCCATCCTGAGTTACTCATTAGGATGTGGGGTGTCTGGTAAGGACTGAGGTATACCAGTAACTCAGTACCTGCCCTGGCATTATAGAGTGTCTCCTCATGCAGCTTATAGAGTTTTGTAGCTGACTGGCTACAACCATTAGGCCTATCCATGATGTCAGCCACAGAGGTGACCAACTTCTGGGTGAGTTCCCTTCTGGGGTATTTTGCAGGTCTTACTCACCTCTCTCTATTTCCTATCATGGTGTTTCCCATCCTTTTGTGTAAACCTCCATCCCTTGTCTGTAGTCTAATCCACCCCATCACTAGCTATCTGCCCTCTGTCAGACTGCATTTTTCCACTGTTGTCTTCCATTATGTGTCACTATTTCCCCTTTCAGTCTTCACCTGCATTGATTGTTTGCGTACCTGCTACATTCCTCATTCCCTCCTTCCCCATTTCTATCTTTCACATACCCTTGTTTGAAAAAAATGTCATACATACACACAGATGTATACCCTTCTCCCCCTGCACCACTTTTCCTTTCCTTATGTCCTCTGACTAATCCTTTACTTGCTCCAGTCCTTTGTATAGCTTCCTACTCAAAATGGCATCCTTAAAGGTGAATGTGAGCATTTTCTACCAAAATGTAAGTAATCTAAAAGTCACCAGGTATTGATCAAGATATTTAAAATTTAAATATATTGAATATTCCCATATTAAAACTCTGTGTAAAAAATATATATTAATAAATTAGTAAAAGAAAACACAGTGAACAAATGAATATAAATACAACATAAAGATGAAAAACTTCACTATTACTTTAAAACCCCCTGAATTAAAACTTTACCACCTATTAATGCTTATATGAATACTAACTCAGAGATTCTTGCCACCAAATTGCAACTTAATAAAAATAAATGCATTAATATCATCTGTATGTACATTCCCCCAGGTAACAATATATCTACATTTGAAGATATCCTGCACTGCCTATCATGTCACTACCCCCAAGAAACCCTACTACTTGGAGACTTTAACATAGACTGGGGCACTTGTTCCTTAGAATCCCCAACCACCCATATTAACCTGCATGCATTTACAAAAATCATATCCACCCCTACCAGGATAGGTAAACCCAACCAAAAAGAAAGTATACTTGACTGGGTACTCATAAACAGTCACCCCCAACTGTACACCTCTGGTACCCTCCTTAATGGCCTAAGTGATCACCTTCTCATATATGTAATTAAGCACAAAACCATTAATTCCCAACAACCCTTACTCAGAAAGGTTAGAAACAATAAAAACTTTGACCCTGCCAAATTCCAACAAGAACTAAACTCATGTAATTGGTCTATTCTAAAACACCTCCCCTTAGAGGAAGCAGTAGCATACTTTAACAACAAATTCCTTGAGATCCTTGATTTGCATGCACCTGTTCGTTCAAAGAGAACCAAGGCAAAAACTGCACTATGGCTTTCTATAGAGTCTAAACTCAAAATTACCCTTAGAAACAAAGCATGGGCTTTATGGCGTTCTTCTAAAGACCCTCAAGATTACATTAAATGCAGGCAATCCTGGAACGAAACCAAAAAATCAATTTTACAAGACAAAAAACAATACTACTGTAATTTACAGACAGTAAATCAAAATAACCCTCAGAAGTTTTGGGCAGGTTTAAATAATCTACTACATCCTGGACAAACTTCAACCCCAATCCCTGCTACTACTATTGATAAAACCCCTGAAGATGTTTCTGATAGTTTTAACCAATTCTTTACTGAGACATTTCAAGCTCTAGCTAGCCAACTACCTCCTAGCTCCCCTGGTCCTGAAAGTAGCACCCCTAGAAACCTACTTGCGTTCAACTTCCAACCAGTCGCCACTTCACTTATCCATACCTTGATCAAAAAATTAAAACCCACTACACTTTCTGCTGATCAACTCCTGCAGTACCTACAAAAATCAGCTGATGCTATTGCTTACCCCGTCTCAATACTAATCAATAGAACCATAGTAGAAGCTAAAATTCCCACCATCTGGAAAATATCCTATGTAATCCCACTTCACAAAGGAGGCAGCTCTACTGAATTATCCAATTATAGGCCAATAGCTATACTCTCTCCACTTGCAAAGATTATGGAAAAATGTATTCATTGACAACTCGTGGCAGACACTCAGCATGGCTTCCGCCCTCATCACAGCACTACTTCAGCCCTCCTAGCCTTTACTAACATCATAAACCATAATCGCAACAATAATTATATATCCTCAGCCCTCTTTTTGGATCTTTCCAAGGCATTTGATATGGTTGATCACCAACTTTTAATCCACACCCTGCAAACATTCTGTCTAGATACTGGAGCCCTCCAATGGTTTCAATCCTACCTGAATGGTCGACAGCAGGCTGTCCTCTGGCAGAACAAACTCTCTAACCTTCTACCTAACACCCTCGGAGTACCACAAGGCTCTATATTAGGGCCCTTGCTGTTCTCCATCTTCATTAATGACCTTTATACTGTCATCCCAAAAGTCAGCTGTATCCAATATGCTGATGACTCTACTCTGATTTGCTCAGCCACATCTCCAGTAGAGTTATGGTCAGCTACCCAGACCACCTTTAATACAATAGAAAACTGGCTTTCTGAACATCGTCTGACCAAAAAAACTAAAATGCTGTTATTTTCACCAACACGTAGGTCTACCACTTTCACCTTTACCATAAAATCAAATGATGGCACAATAATCTCCCCTGACCCATCTACAAAACTATTAGGTGTCATCATAGACAATAATCTAAAATTTGACCTACATGTTAACCAAACTATCAAAACCATCAATAAAAAACTAGGGTCACTTTACAGAATAAAAGCCTTCCTAACCCCTCCAGCTAAAATTGCCATAGCTCGCTCTCACCTTCTTTCAACCCTTTTGTATGCATCCCCTCTACTCTCGAATTTGAACAAGACTGTCCTTAACAAACCCTCAGTTGGTACAACCACATTGCCAGGTTTGCCACTGGGCTGCCTTTTAGGACACATCATTGCATCAATCTAAATCAGCTTGGTTGGCTTGAACTACCCAGCCTAATCCAGTATAACCAACTGATTATGGCCTATAAAATCCTCTATAATCCGGACAATACTCCTGCACTTAAAAATATTATCACCCCCTATAACAATCTTAGACCGCTTCGATCCTCTAACAAACTACTAATTCAGACTAGCAAAATTAATAACATAGCCGGTGATTCTCTCTTTGCAAACTCTGTAAGTAGATCCTGGAACTCTCTTCTAGCTGATATTACCTTACTTTCCACCTTAGGTCAATTTAAAACTAGACACAAACAACATTTGTCACTTAACTGGCTATGTCAATGTATCAAGCCTGGCTAACTCTCTCTAGAATGTGTAAAAATCTGTTAACCAGTTTACTGTGTAATTTAATTTAATCCTGACTTGTGCTCAGGATTAACTGTAACCTGTGGAACTTGTTTAACTTGTTTACTTATGTAATCTCTGTAAATAGTCTGTTTGTAATATGTAATGCTGGTATTATGTAATGCTGTATCTGCTTACCCTTGGAGCTTTTCTCCCCGGGCCTCAGCTGAAAATGGACATGCATCCAGTCGGACTATCCCGGTCAACAAATGTAAAATAAAATAAATAAATAAATAAATAAAAATCATGATTTAAATGCCAGCATTTTTAAAAAAGGGACAATTGATACATTTTCATTGATCCCATGTGGGTAGAATTCAATTTTAACTGCCAATATAATTCTCTGCATTCTAACCTATTTTCCCAAACTGATATCCTAGGGTCTGATCTATTTAAAAAACAGAAAATTTGAATTATCTAAATTTAGGACATAACATTTATATAAAGCATTATTTAAAATGTCTTTCTGTATATCATAATTATGTTCATATATCCTTTTTCTTAAGGTCCTTTCAGTTTTGCCAATATAAAAATTTGAGCAATCAAAACAAAGTGCTATATAAATTAAACCTTTACTTTTACAATTTCCATTCACTGGAACAATTTCATCACATTTAAAATGAATTAATTTAATTATATACCCTTCCCAGATGTTTTTACATTGTTTACAGGCCCTGCATTTACTCATCCCCATGACGGCTGGATTACTATCATTATGTTTCACTTTATTCCTGTCCAATATTTGTTTTTATATTAGCACCAGTTTTATATGCAAACCTGAGGACTTCCCCAACAACATTGTAGGTAATCTCATTGACGTTTAAAAATATCCCTATTGTCTTCAATAATATCTTTAATAATAGCCTGGTCTGCACAATATGGAGCTACCAAAGCTCTTTCCAATTCTTTACTATTCCCACTTATTTCATCATTCATATTCTCTGGTGCTGCATTATTTCCCAAGCCAATACCTAACAGGGGAGCATATTTCATTTGCCTGTTGTCAACAACTTCCTTCCTTGCTTCAAAAATTAATCTTGCAGGGTAAACCCTATTGAGGAACATTTTCTCTTAAAATATCCATCTCGTCATTCAACAGCTCATCATCAGATATCATACATGGCACCTAGATAAATTGACCCTTGAGTATAACTTTCTTAAAAGCAAAAGGATGTGAACTTGTAAAATACAGGTACCCTTTAGTAAAAGTAGATTTTCTAACTATTGTGGCACTAAATCTGCCTTAGTTTTTAATAATGCTAATGTCTAAATAATCAATACAGTCTGCATCAAACTGATAGGTAAACTTAAGAAAGAATGTTGTATTCTGAATGTAGTCCATAAACTCTTTCAAATATTCTTTAGTTCCACTCCACAGAACTAAAATATTGCCCAACTAGCTCAAGTATAAGCGAATGCATTTCAAAAAGTCTGAATTAAAAACATATCTCTCTTCTCATGTCAGCATCACTAAATTTGCAAATATAGGGGTACATGCTGCACCCATAGCCATGCCTTTAATTTATTTGAAGGTCTTACCTTCAAGATATATAAAATTATTATCCAATACAATGTTATTACATTCCATTTTAAGCCTAATCTCTGGAGTGTTAGGAAATTGTAATGCCAGTAAGGCCTCATGAAATAATATCTTACCTTCTTCTTGGATGATGCAAGTATACAGGTTAGTTGCATCAATAGTTAAAACAACAATCATCTCTACATAATTCTTTTTTAAGTCTACACAAACAAAATCCCAGAAGTCCACTAAAATATGTTTAACTTCTTGGTAGACTGGTTTTAACATGCTGTCTATAAGCAACGCAAATGTATAAGTTTTAGATGCCTGGGCCACTACCATGGGTCTAAAAGGAGGATTTTTAATATTTGTATAAACTTTAGGCATCCCAAAAATATTAGGAATTCTATGTTGGGATTCTTTAAAAATTCAAATAAAAGTTCATTAATCATACCTTGTAATATCCAGTCCTCCAATAACAAGTCTATTTTCTTAAAAGCAATAATAATCTCATTCCTAGATGTAATCATGCATGTATTTTCATCATGTAGTATGTTGAATAAAGCACTACAATAATCAATTGAATCAAAAATAACTATCCCCCACCATTATCTGGTTTCATGAGCCTAAGTGATTTGTCTTAGGTCAATGTTTTTAATAAATTAGCTTAATTTGTTATCAAATTGTTTTGCATATACCTGCTCTACATTATAATATCGACAAGTGAAAATGTCGACTCTGACTTGAGCGACACCAAAATGTCAAACTACAAGTTTACCAAATGGCCAAATCACAGATTTCTTTCAAATGGAAAGAAATCGGTTGGCTGTTGTCTTACACCTGCCCTTTCCCCGACTGTAGTGCAGTCTCGGAGCTAGAATATTTACTTGGGGGGGGTGTGGGGGGCACAGCCCCCCTCGTTGGGGGGTGTGGGGGTGAAGCCTCCCACTTAAATATATTTATTTTTGTGTGGAGTTGGTATTTGGCTAACCGATTTCTTTCCGTTGGAAAGAAATTGGTGATTTGGCCGTTCGGTAATCTTGTAGTTCGACAAGTGAGTCAACATTTTCACTTGTCGACATTATAATATAGACCCATAAACCCACTGTTTCTTTGTCCAGCCTATAAAAATCTTCAATACAAGTTTTCTCAAAAGCATGCAATACAGGATGCATTACTGAACTTGAAATAATTTTTTTTCTTAAACAAAGGTTTTGTCATCATTCAGCACTGTTCCCAGCATGACTGCAGTATGCTGGCCCTCAGTCATACCAGATTCCCCCTATGCATCTCCCCAATAACTTCATTGTGCTATTTACTGCTGTGCCTTCACTTTATGCCTCCTGAATTCTCACAACTTTCTTTATCTTGTATACCTGCATTATGCAGCAAAGCAGAAGCTAAAGTGAAACTATTTAATTGATTACTTGTGTTGCACATTGCAATGATTTGCTGACCTGCAGAAGGGTACAACTGTGTCCAAAAAGAGCCTTTTTCTAATAATGTCAGTTGTTTTTTTTTTATCGTGCTATGATGTTGCAGAATTTTGAGTTTCTGCTCATTTCATTTAGCATGCCTTATTTTCCTGGGTTGTTTGTTCATATTCTTGTTTTGATCAGAGGTTCTGACCTTACAAGATAATTTTAGAGGTTTCTTTGTTCTGTTGCAATTTGCTGACCACTTGGGGGTGGATTTGTTATTGAATTTGCAGGTGCATTTGGTCTTGGGGGACAGCCCAGTCAATGTATTTATCTAAATGAGCATAAAGTCCTTGGCAGAGGTGATTGCATACCCAGTTTAATTTTGGGGGTTAGCATGGGTGAATAAAGTTTAGCTTTTTTGAATTCTCTAAAGAGGGTGGTATTGGTAACCAGTGGGGGATGTTCTGAGGGTAAATTTAATAAGATGGTGATCAGACTGAACAAATGAGGAACCAGCCATAACAGACAGCAGGCCAGTGTGGCTGGTTCCTCATATGGTGATCAGACTGAACAAATGAGGAACCAGCCATAACAGACAGCAGGCCAGTGTGGAGCTTTTAAGAACTAGATCTGGGATATTTCCATCCATATGGGGTTAAGGACAATGTTTCCAGGGAATTGTCACTCACCAAATCTAAAAAAGTCTGTGCATTCTGAATGTTAGAAGTATAATTACTCTAATCTATAGTTGGCAGTTGAAGTCAATGACAATTAGAAAACCTTTTAGTTAAGTATGAAGTTTAATCATGTTCTAGTTAAAAGAAGTAAACATTCCATATTTTTCTTATCTGTTCTGCATTATGAGAGGTGGTGTTACACATGGAATGGGAGGTTGAGAGCTATGCCTATCCCTAATTACAGACATTGTAAGGACAAATGACAAGGACGCGCGTGCGTACGCGCACACATAAGGAGAAGGGAATCTATGTCAAAAATCAGGGACGGATTTTAAATATTGTTCTTATAAACTTGGGAAGTTGTTAGAATAACAAGGCGGTTACAACTGCAGTGTGGTGTTTGCTTTATCTCGACACTGTTCTTCATCACTGTGATTTCCAGCAGCACAGACATAGAAAGCTGCAGCTTTAATTTTGGTTGTCTTCATCATCAGATAACTGATTTTATCATCAGGTCTAGTAATCTCAAATCGATCTTTCTCGATATCTTTCTCATAATTAGCATCCATCTGAGTATAGACAACAGCTATCAGTTTTAGCCCACCAGCACCACTTCGGTCTTGGATGTACCACCACATGTTGTTAAGATTGGAATTGTTCTGGTAACAGGTTAGCTTTACTGGTTCCCCTTTCCTGATGGCTAAGGTACTGGGCCACTGCGATATTAAGGTGCCTGAACAGAAACCTGTGCAGAAAAAAAGTAAAAATACCAATAAGTACATTAGTACACTCATGTGACATATCCGAATGCACGGAATAAACACAGTTTGGAGTTTTCTACTGTTAACTAACGGAAACTACAGAAGCTGTGGGTATTGGAATTAGAACGGGGTATGCATAAAAATAACTTATTGTAAAGTTTTCAAACTGAAAAAAGTTAAACGTACGTGAAAAACTTGGAATCTGCCAAGAAAACCGATTTCTTAGCACTCCTTCCAATGATAGCTTAAATATCCGAGAAATATAAGCTAATACCCAACAAATGCAGGGGTTCAGGGTACATTAACGCACATTGCATAAGAAAAACAAGACAGTTCCGAATACAAGGGTAAAAAGTTAGCGGGTGATTAAGTGGCAACCATAGCTGATATAACCCCCCCCCCCCACACACACACACACAACAAGTTTAATATTCTTTTAGTGATTCTTAAAAAAGGATAGATAAACAGCTTTGTGCAACTTGATTTTAAACACTGTCGTTTACCATGATTAAAATATACAATGAAAAGCAAGACTATATTATTGTGGGAGGGGGTGTAATCCCAGTCACTCGGCCATAAAACTGAAAATAAAAAATGTGGCTAGCGTTGGTGCTTTCAACAACTGGTTCTGTGTGTGCATGTACACAGAAATGATCTTATCCTTTATAAAACCATGTGTAGGAATTGGTTTAATCTTCTTTGTGCCTAAAAAAGAAGACGATTTCTATTTTCCTTTGTTTCCCTGGTGTTTGCACTGTCCAGAGTAGGTGGTGCCAATTTCACAACTCTCAACCGAAATGCAAACGGTGGAATTAAAAATGTCACAATATGTAGATGTTCATGAAACAAGGCTGAGGGTGAGGGATATGAGGGGTGTGTGACTGAAAGGGTAATCGACACGAATAAGGAAAGATGTGAACGCGAGCCTAACAGCCTGCAAGCACTGCGTTTTTGCTCTAAAGAAGCTTCCATCTGTGCCACTGTGTTCACTCGCAGCACAGAGGTACAGTGCGCTGTCTCCAACACTGACCCTTTCTATCCTCAGAGAGCATTGCTTAGTGGACGGTCTGGTGCCAACATATCCGGACTGAAAGTCTTTCTCGAAAGTAAAGGAATCCCCAGCTGCTTGCATTATGAGCTGCATTGTCCGGTCTCGGTGCTGGCGGAACCAGAGCACACTCACGTAGCTAGTGTCATTCTGGTAGCAGTTCAGATCTACCTGGCTGCCCGTGAATACTGCAACAATTTGTGGCCACTGGTGTACATGTACCAAAACACCAAGACACAGATCTGTAAGACGTAGAAGTAGGACTGTTAAGTTTCTTAATGTTTAAACATCTGACCATTGTAATGACAACAGAAAGACATGCGCTATATATAATGTACCAAAGACTCGTCATGCATCAGACTAGACCCTTTACATTTATTTTAGTTTCAGAGCGGCCAATATATAATTTTAAGGTTTCATATATGTTAGTATTATAGAAGATCCGTGCAAAGAATACTTACAAGGCAGCGACATTAAAAGCCCCAAAACAGAGCAATAAAATCGGTCCATTGTGGATCGTCTCCTTTGGCATACTAACCCATGCAGTATTAACACCCTTTTCTGTGTGACTCCCCCCTCACCACACACACACACACACACACACACACACTTCGGAGATTCAGCATCAGGTAACCTTATTTGTCGTTCTAAGGTTTTATAAAACCTCCCAGATCATCAGTGACAGCCTTATAAGCAACCTCCTCCAATGCAAAATGTTTAAAGTAATTAAAATGTTTTTGTTCGCTCGAAAGGGAGCAGTGCATGGACCATGTGCAGAGTGGTCCAGATACAAGGGTGGATAGGGATGGGGAGTGATCTAAATAAAGTGAAGCAAAAAGAACCGTGCGATTACACGCACACACGCGTGCGCACGTAAGGCATCGAGCAATCCGTCTCCGAAGTTTTATTTATTTAATTAATTAATTTATTTATTTATTTATTTATGACACACTTGATAATATCTACATAAGTCAGATATTTCCTAACAATACTAAAATGTGTCTTATAAAGAAAGAAAGCATTCTGGAACAGTAAACCGTCTTACACTACACAACCGTAGACGCTGTAATTAAACAATATTCTGGTAAAACAATACACATTTCTCATTGCTGCTGAAAGATAAGAAAACCATGGGTTGTGTTCGAACACCAGCTGCTTGGAAGCAACCGTGTAGCCAGACATACGTATTCTTTGCACTTTACACAGTACATTTCTTTCTGAGCACCAGTATAAACACAGGGGCCTCGTCATGTCACCACTGTATCATCTAACGTATGCAGCTTGCTTACAGAGAGGATTGCAAATATAAGAAAAAAACATTCCTAATAGTTTTTGACTGAGACGCAGAACATGTTACACGCATTAACTGCTGGGGGCAATAGCTTGAGTGATTTTCCAAATTTTTAAATATCACGTGGCTTCAGGGGAAAAAATAAAGAGTTTGCGAGTACAAAACGGAATTCATTGACTATACCCAATGGACATATTTAGGGGTTGTTGCACTCCAATGACAAGTTAAACTAAGGTCTCATAGGGTTGCCACCTTTTCAAATGGCCAAAGTGGGACATTTTCGGTACAAACATCAGATTTTACAGGCCGACACATACCCACGGTCAGTACAAAGGATATAACTTAACGTTTTGCCTAAATAAAAGGTTATTCTTGTAGCATTTTAGTTGCTTATTCTGTTTCTTATAACATTTAGGTATTTTAGATACAGAATAACTGTTTTATTCAACTATTACATAAAATATAGGAAATAATTATGTCCTACAATCTCAGGACATTTGCCATTTTTAATATTTTTTGTCAGAACACAACTGCCCAAAGAGGGACTGTCCCTTGCAAAGTGGAACAGGTGGTAACCCTACTCATCTGCCAGAATTGGAGGTACCATAGGTGGATGTAAAGTATCCCACTGCACTTAATGGAAGGAGTAGGGATGTTACCCTGCGTCCTGGCTAAATTTCTCTTAGTCAGTATGAATACCATTTTGATTACCCCCAAAAATAGGTTATTGGTTGAGTAGGAGTCTCCAGACCTTTCAACTGTCCCTATTTTGGAGGAATGTTCCTATTTTCAGGCCTGATGTACCAATGTACATGCAGAGCTGCTGTTGACATTTTGGAAGACCCCAGCAAGTGTTAAGTTGGGGTCCCCTGGATACTTCAAAGTATCACCCTGTCAGTGCCACCCCAACCTAAGCAACCTTTTAGTTTATGTTGCAAAGTTTTAAGAATAGTACACACAGACTGAACTGTAATTACAATGCTTTTATATCATGAATAGGCCTGTGTAACACACCATGTTGGCTCATCTCACACAGGGACATTTACAATAACTGACATTTAGTTGTAATGAGGTTACATTGCAACAATTCAATGTATAGGGATGGCCTTAAGTGAAATGGTGCCCTGGTGCAGTAGGTGGACGGCTCTAAGTCACCCCCATTGCCTACTATTACACACTCCCCCTTGTTTTCCTCTCATCCGGGCTCCCTACACCATGCAGATTTCTATTTTCCCTTTCTCACATTCTGCCTTATTATTCAAATTCTTTTCCAGAAGCCATGGCTCTCTAGATGCTCCCCTGGAGTGCAGTTTGATTTTTTTAAACAACCTTTTAACCCAGATAATAATCTGAGCAAAAATTATGAGTAAGGAAAAAAGATCAGTGTCATTCTTCAGATTTACTTTTCCTTGCATCCTTTCAACACACTTTAACTGGTCAAGATAGCACAGTAATAACTGTGCAATAAGTAACTACATTAAGCTATAAGGTTTATAGATACTCTGAGGTGCATTTTACAGCATTTCCCAACCTTTTATATAGTGCTGGCCTGAAAAAAATTCATGAATAAGAAAAGGAATTAGTGTTATTGTTGCTCTTTCAAGGATGGCATATGTTTAAGGCTTACTGTTAGAACATGGCAAAACAATAGCTCACAATAAACTAACAAGACAAATGTCTGAGATGATACATAAATCCTGTTTTGGAATCCTGCCTGCCTTCATATTCCAACCCTCCCCAGAAAAAAAAAAAGAAATAAAATGTCTGTGTATCATTTTGGTTTTAGACTGGGAGGAAAGCAAAGATACAAATGGCAACAGTCATGTATTTCAATTGACTGTTTTATATATATATATATATATATATATATATATATATATATATATATATATAGTCTAGTGACATACATATATATATATATATATATATATATATATGTATATATATATATTTAATGCAAAACCTATATATATATATATATATATATATATATATATATATATATATATATTTAATGCAAAACCTATTATTCTACTAACTTTTAAGTTAATCAGAATAATAATTTAAAAAAGTGCTCCTTATATTGAGCCTTTATTCTGGCATTATTTTTGGTTTTGCCCAGAATTCTTTAGCAAAGAAGTTGAGAGGTACAGTACCTGGTGTCCCTACCAGGATCTATTACCTCTCCAAAGAGAAAATGATTCCTGAAAATTGGGAGCATCTGCTCTTCTTGAAGTCCCAGGTAAGTGCTGAGATAATACAGTGCAACCTGTCCAAAGTGGGTTATCATCACTAACGTATGTAATGGTACAGTGCAACATGTCCAAACTGGGTAAACATTATTAATGTATGCAATGGTACAGGGCAACATGCCCAAAATGGGTAATCATTAATGTATGTAATGGTACAGTGCAACATGCCCAAAATGGGTAATCATTAACGTATGTAATGGTATAGTGCAACATGTTTAAAATGGGTAATAATTAATGTATGTAATGGTGCAGTGCAACATGTTCAAAATGGGTAATCATTATTAATGCATGTACAGATGGAGTAATTAACAACATTTCTTAAATACACTGCTATCTTGATGAAGGAAAAAAAAGAACAGTTTTACTCAGATGCCATATCAGCATTCATGATACATTACTAACTCTGGAAATATAACTTTCAGATGATGTTCACTATCTGGATGGTAATTGATGGAACATAAGTTGTTAGGAGTTTTATTTAAAATTCATAACATTGTCAATGGTATTGCCATTGTACCTTGTAGCAGCTGCATCCATAAATAATATGGAAGATTGAAATGAAGAATATAAATACAGATACTATTTAGCTGGCCTAACAATGAGGAATAGGATAATACCTTTTGATGAACAGCATTTCATGAGTTGTATGACCTCTTTCTTGTGCACATTGCGATCGATCTCACTGCAGTAGATTGCTGTATGATTTTTGCCACCTGAAGCTATTTAGAAGCATGCACATTAGCTGACATCAGCTGTGCTTTTAGCATTCCTTTACACTCAGTAGACTGGTGCTGCATTGAAGGTAATATTAATTTTGATGCACATGTTTTAACGCTGTGCTTAATGCTTCCAATTACAAGGGTATTAACAACGGAAAGAAGATTAACCTAGAAATGTATCTATAGCAGGACAATGTACTGACCACCTTACAGTAGCCTGAGTGTGCCAGAACACAGAGAACTGCTTATCTGGCTTAACCTGTACTGAGTATCTTTATTGTCCATCTTAAGCTATTTTATATACTATCCATGAACATACCGCTCAACCTCTAAACAGAAGAAATCTGGACATAGCTAAAAATAATTGTGGGCAAAGGCCCAAAATCAGGAACTAACGTTTAATATTGCTCATATAAAGTTAAAAGGTTGTTAGAATAATAGGTTTTCCATTAGCTTGCATTTTCTGAAGGATATGAAGTCTGAAACTCAAATGTATGTATGTCATTATTTAATGATATTCCTCAATGATTTGTCATAAAACTCAAATTTTATGTGGAATAGAACAAAAATAAAAGGCAAAAATCTAGAGATTTGATGAAAATCTGGATAGTTGAGAGGTAGGTCCATGAATTTTCACTAAAGTGAAGGCTAGCCAATACTGACCTTTACCAGAAAAGTTATTAATGGGGAAACATTGAGTGCAAATGATGAGATTCCAAAGTATTAGAGATATACAACAAAAGCACACTAGATTAGGTCCCAGAATGTTAAAAAAACAAGAGGTCAAGAACTGTTGCACTTATTAAATATATTTTGAGACAGTTTAGGAAGAGGCATGCTACCCTGCACCAATCATGTAAAGGAGGCAAGTCTCCAACACCCCACTAATGTTCATGAAATTAATATAAATCTGAGGTTATGCAATGAGGGAGGATTCTAAAGCCCCAATATTAAGGTGTTTTGACTTCAGAGATGTAAACAAACAAACAAATAAATACCATATCAAGGATGTAGGGGCATGATATCTCTGTATGCAGTGTGCATGTGTGTGTGTGTGTGTGTGTGTGTGTGTGTGTGTGTGTGTGTGACAGGTGGGAGGGTTAATTTCCTTGCATAAAATAGATTACTATGTTTTTTATGTTATTGTGTTGCTGGAGGGCTGTACATTTATCTGTTGGATGCAGAATGAATAAATAAAAATCATTACTGCAAACTTAAAGTTAGCATGAACCTGACTAATATTTCAGCAAGAAAAATGTGTACCTTTCTGGTTTTAACAGTTTACAAGAAGTAATGCCAATAGCAGAAACTATTTTTGCACTTTGATTAATATATTGGGATAGCTTATAAAAGCATTATCTGATGTTGTGCATTTCAAGGTTACATGCATTCACTCAAGATTGCATTTGACAGTACAGTCAGGATAGTACAATTCAAGTTAATGACATTTGCTGATTTTCCCAGAACTCCAGAATGCATATTATCATTACATATGCCATGTGTTGCTATGGAGAAATTGACAATAGTATGAAAAATCATATTTATAGTTGTGTAGGTGTGCAGCATATATATCATGTCTTGGGGCCATACAACCTGCAACATGATATTGCAGCCATCCTGTGCGTCCTTACAGAAATATGAAACATATATTTTTCATATTTAAAAAAAAATACAGTTTTCTTTAAGTAAGTATACCCACTGCTTTATCTCTGTTAGTAGCTTGAAAATGATACTTGAGTATTCATCATCCTGACAGGACTCCTTAGAAACATAGTTACAAAAATATGACAAATTTTTACTGTGCACCACATGATAATACTGTTATAACTCTGCAGTCATGCTACACAGATGCCATCTCTCAGGGCCAGTGTGTCAGTAATGCTGTCAGCTTCATAATGAAATCTTAATCATCATCCTGACATGCTCCCTTATTGAGATATTGACCAAGCTGTGAACATTTAACCAAGAAAAAAAAACTGCAACTGCTACAAAAGCAGTACAAGCAAGTCACTATATTTATGGCTTCCTGACAATGTAATAAACAGGGCAGATTCTGTAACATTTATGGAATTCAGTACATTTTGTCGATATCATTGCAAAAGTTGCAGATAAACCTGTAATATTCAAATATGCCGCAGTGAACTTAGAGTATGTCAGTGCAACAGTGCACTGTCTAGCAGTTACAACCACTCCATAATTCTTGAAAACTGTCTCATAATGCTTGATGTGCATTAACAAAATGACGGAAATTATACTATCCCAATGCAAGCAGCATGGCATATGAAAGTAATATACATCTTCAGGAATCTTTCCAGTAATCCCAGAAACAGCTTTTGATGTCTCTGTAAGTCATCCACTAATAACATGCAACTGCTGGAAGTTATGGATTCTGACAGAATTTGTAAAATTTCTAATAAAAAATTAATAAACGCAGAAGGGAGTCATGGCTACTTCACCAGAGTTACGAGTGACTAATAATGGGTGCAGGGCATAAGTGGGAAACACAGATAACATACACACCCAAGGAAACAGAGAGATAGAAAAGCAGATGTGCAGCGTGGTGAAGAAGAGGGACACGAGAGGTGTGTTGGAATAGGAAAATGTGAGGGACACTCAGAGGGGCATGGACAATTTTTTTTTTGGCAGGAATAGGCTCCATTTTTTTTTTTTTTTTTTTGAGAATAGAAGGAAAGGAAAGGACAGGGAAAGAAGAAGAGCAGGTCAAAACAGCAGATATACACATATAAGAAATAAGACAAGACAGACAAAGGTTGGAAATAAACAATAAGGAGAGGTAAGTTACACAGCACACTCTGCAACATAGGTAACAGAAAGTTAGTGAACATGCTGGGAATGCAACACATACATACACCAATGACATGGAATAATATAAGTTTTGACATCTAAATTAATGCTACTCGATATAACTACTATCAGGTTGTGCACATGAAGTATGACAAACTACTCTGGGTAATAGGCAGCTCACAAGTATAACAAGAAGAAGCATGTAATGCAAGTAAGAGCCAGCAGCTTGTGTGCACTTGTTCTGCATCTGTATAATGGTCATAGGGTTGGCACAAGCTGACCTTTTAACAAAACACCTATATAAAAATGGACGACAATTCAAAGTAAGGTGAACATATACCATGCAAACGTGCAAGATGTATGCCATATATATTGTCAGTAGCTGGTGCTTGACTTTTTTTGGAATATTTCCTTGTTTTCTAGGTCTGAGATTGGTTACTTCCTTCTATTTCATGTTGAGCTCCTGCCTGTTATTAAGCTATGCTCTTGCTTATTTTGAACTTTGATTTTGGAAGGGAAGAATCTGGGGACCCAAAAATCCAGGAAACTCCCTGTATTCATTTACCTGTCTCATCCCATTCTTTAAGGACTAGAGTAGCAGCAGGCCCAAATAAAATCTCTTTGTCTAGAGGAGTTCTCAAAATTTCTGTGTTTGATTCATCTGAAAAATTTTGGTTATGCACACAAACAAATCTCAAAACAGTATTTCAGGACCTGGGTAGGAGCAGGTCCACATAAAACCTTTGTGTTTAGAGGTGAACTCAACATTTATGACTTTAACTCATCTGAAAAAAATTGGTTATGCACACAAACAAATCTTCTCAAAACAGTTGCTGAAACAGAAGCCGTAAAATAGCATCAGCACAGTCATACACACTTTTTAATGCATGCTTAGAGACTTGAGACAGGTTAGGCACAACCTGTTTTATATACAATCTACCTTCAGGGGTTTGAGAAGCAGACAATTCTCCCAAACTACTGGCATAATTTAAAATAAACCTCCACATAAAACCCTGGTAGTTATGAATTCTGAAGGCTAGACTAGAGGAAGAAAAACGTCTTACCCTGTCTGTCCAACCACTTACCCTCCATATCCCCAGAAACTGGGTTAGAGGTGGAAAGGAGCTTTCTCACTGCTGGAGCCATACAATTAGTGGCAGACAGGTCAGATCTAAGATAAGAAGACAGATATTTATTAGCTAGAAAAACTCTTTGCAGTTGATCTGCGTTTAGGGACTGATGAGACAGAATCAG
The DNA here is from genome assembly GCF_019279795.1 of Protopterus annectens. Classification (NCBI taxonomy): domain Eukaryota; kingdom Metazoa; phylum Chordata; order Ceratodontiformes; family Protopteridae; genus Protopterus; species Protopterus annectens. The sequence continues at coordinate 242,840,704 of NC_056741.1, read as the reverse complement.
GAGCTCTAAAGGCAGCTTTAAGGGCATCATCCAATGCTTGCAAAATAGGGTGAATGAGTGCAGTATTATGGGCTTCTTGTTCAAGCAAGTCATAATAATTAATCAGCTTAGGTGAACATCAATCTGTTTCAAAGGAAATACACCCCTTAGTCTGGAAATAGTTCCTGAAAATTAGAAAACCTCCGTCTGAACAATTTCAGGTTAACCGGCTGGAAAATCAGAGCACTGGGTTATAGGACCCTCGGGTGATAAACTCCTGACTTTATAAACATTAGAATCATCAGAACAGGCATCCTCTTCATTAGAAGAAGGGGCACAAAAAACTAAGGGTAATGCTGCTTAATGCCAGAAGTCTTAACCTCAAGATGCATGCACTCGAAGCTCTCCTCAGTATGGAGAACATCGATATCTGTGCAGTGACAGAAACCTGGTTCAAGGCTCCAGAGAGCACCCCAGCACTACCAGGCTATACCTCATATCACGCTTTTTGGCCCCAAAACCCAGACCGAACCACAAAAGGAGGGGGAGTTTCCATATTTATCAAGGATATCCACACCTCCAGGTTAGTGGCATTGCACGAAGTATCGGAGACCATCCATGTGCAACTAACAGTGGGCAAGACTGCTTTTCAGTTTATAACATCCTACAGACCACCCTGTCAATGTCAGGAATCCCACTCGGCTTTCCTAAAAACATTGGAGAACATGAAGATCTCTCCGAACACCATTATATTGGGTGACTTCAACTACCCAAACATTGACTGGGAGCACTACTCAAGCCCCAGCACCTTAGCCCAAAGGTTCCTGGAAATTATAAACTCAAATGCTATGGAACAACTAGTCACCACTCCCACAAGAGGGGACAACATACTAGACCTGATCATTACCAACATGGGGACTCTATGCTCCACACCAAAAGTATATCCCTCATTGGTAAGATCAGAGCATAAATTAATGTCACTGGATGTCCACATCCCGACCCCACCCCCAGCCCAGAAAACCACAGTGAAAAACTTCTCAAAAGTGAACTTCTCACTTCTCAAAACCGAAGTGGAATCCTTCAAGGCCCCAGGGCCAGTGGAAACTATGGCCCAAACTGCAGAATCCTATATAAACGCATCCTACGGACATCTCCAGGAATGCATGGATCATGCTATCCCAAACAAAACCAAGACCCAATCATCCAAAGGCAGGCATCCAGTCTGGTGACCCCTGCCATAAATAAACTGTACAACAGAAGGAGGAAGCTACTACATGATAGAGAGCAAAATCCCTAATAGGGAAGGCATCTCTGATCAGTACTAGCAAAAAATTACGATCCCTCATAAAATCCTCCAAGGCCAGCTTCGAGAGAAAAATTGCACAGGACACCAAAGACAATCATAAGGCTTTTTTCAGTTATGTTAGGAACCTGGGATGCAACTCCCAGACTTGTTCTGAGTTGATTCTAAATGACAAAAAATACACTGAACCCACAGATATCGCCAATATCCTGGCAGACAGGTTCAGTGCAAACTTCTCCACCCCATCCCCCCCAAAAGAGCAAGTATCTATCCTGGCAGAGGGCTGCCTAACATCTCTGATGCTCAGGTGAAGGCTGCCCTCTCCAAAGCAAAAAACACTGCTTCCATGGGACCAGATGGCGTCCCAGGTTGCGTCCTACATGAACTCCAAGAGGAACTAATCCCTCAAATAAAACAGCTATACAATCTCAGCCTCACTACAGGATATGTGCCCACAGAATGGCATACAGCAACAGTGGTCCCACTCCACAAAGGTGGAGCCTCTACGGACCCTGGAAACTATTGCCCCATAAGCCTGACTAGCTTAGTCTGCAAGGCTATGGAGAGGATCATCATGGAGCTCATAAACAAAGACATTGGGGACATACAGACACTAGATCCTACCCAGTTCGGCTTTGTCAAGGGCAGATCCTGCTTTTTGAACCTGGTTGACTTCTTCAAAACAGTCACCAAAGCCATAGATGAAGGGAAGGTAGTCCACAGAGCCTATCTGGACCTTGCAAAGGCATTTGACACAGTACGCCACTCGGGCATCATAGATAAGCTATCCAGCTTAAATATAAGCCCCTATGTCACAAGATGGGTTGCAAACTGGCTCAAAGACAGAACCCACAGAGTGAGAGTTGCTGGAGCCATGTCAGACTCGAAACCGGTCACAAGTGGCGTCCCACAGGGTTCTGTCCTGGGACCACTCTTGTTCGGTATATACTTTTCCGAGGTACAGGCAAACGTGAGAGGACTATGGCTCACCAAGTTTGCAGACGACTGCAAACTGGGCACCATAATCGACTCTCCAGCTGACACAAACATCCTTCAAAAAGGTCTCACAGAGACAGATAACTGGTGCCAGCACCATGGTTTAAAGCTAAATGCCAAAAAATGTATAGTCATACCCTTTGGCAAAAACAATGTGCCCACAAATTACCACATAGGCGGAAACCCATTAAGTACAGAGAAAGTTATTAGGGACCTGGGGACCCAAGTTGATAGCAATCTCTCCTTTGAAAACCACATTGCCAAAGTGGTTAGAAAGACCTTCTGCATAGCCCACCTCATTACGAAAGGTTTCACATCTAGATCAAGAGAGGTAATCGTGCCCCTTTATTCATCCCTCATCAGGCCCATCATAGAATACAATGCCCCTTTTGGGATGTACCTTACCCGACACCTGCAGCAATTAGAGAGACCCCAAAAGTATCTCACCAAGGGGATCAAGGGTCTCAAACAGATGCCATATGCTGCTCGGTTAAAAAAACTCCAGCTCTACTCAGTTGCATACCGCCTACTTCGAGGTGATCTATGCCTGACATACAAAGCTATGTCAAATCCAGAATTAATGGACATGCTCCACCTCAGTAAGTCTAAATCCCTTAGAGCCACACGCTCGAGGGACTTGAACCTCAGCACAGAAATAAATAGAACTTGCTGGAGGGACAGGTTTATAACCCAGAGGCTCCCTTCACTCTGGAATAGAATTCCAGTTCATGTGAGGCACAGCACCTCACTGAATCTCTTCAAGAAGAATCTCGATAGGTGGATGGAGGATTGTAGGTTTGTCCCAGGGATTTCTCCCGTGTCACTATTAGACAGAGGCACAGTAAACTAAACCTTAAAAAGGGCACAGTATACTCAAATCAAGGGGTGGCGTAAGCCATACAGAATCGGGCTAGGCTTATAATTGCCCCAGGGCAGATAGCCTAGTATGAACCTATGAACCTATAAATATTTGGAGGAAGCATATGGTACACAGAACTGACTGACTGTAAGAAACACCTAGTCAATGTAATAACATCATTTTAGAAATAGAAACCATCTGTTTATATGCACTGGTGTTTTTCCAAAATGGACACAGTTCCACAGTTCTACCAGTGGACTAGAGGATATCACCTTCTGATCCACAATTAGACTCGCTGCCAGCTAAGCCACACTTGATATCAACACCAGATCTGTAGAGTGTCATTGTCTAGCATTAATAGAATTAACACTTACATATAAAACTGACCAGGGACAAACCTGGGTTAGAGCATTATAATGGTAAGCACAAGGGATCAGATTAGGAAAACAGGTCAAAGTTTATATATGTTTTAGAAGTCACTTTAGCCAAAGTTTAATTTAGAGACAGAAGTGTCCAGTTGGTCATGAGCAAACAAAACACACATGGCAGTGAAAAAGCAGTTGCTATCCCATTAGGAAAAGAGATGGTTCAATAGCAATGCAAAAAAATTACTACCTCTGAGTCCTAAAATGATGCCCAACAACGGTCCCGCTGAATTAATTGACTTACATGGCAATTAAATGAATGAATGAATGCATGAATAAATTAACTGCAGTCATGATGAACAATGGGTATTTATGACAGCATGTTTACAGTATTATTACATAGGTAACTCTGATTCAGGTGTCTATGCTGAGCTCTCATGACCCAGATCTGTTGGAAGGAACTCAACTTAACTTTTAAGCAACAAATCTAAAGGCTTAAAGACTCTCCCCATAAAACATATATAAAATAAAAACATACATAAACAAACATGCTGTAGCTAGAAAACACTGGATAGAGGATACAGTGCAGAAATCTGAGAGAATCTTGTGCAAATCATCTGTCCCCATAGTTTCCTGTTTTAATGTTTCACCATGGTAAGTCCTTTAGCATTAACAGTAAACCTGTGCAAACATGTGACAATACATCATTAATATACTGAAAAGATATATGCCTTATAACTACATCTTCTGCTTTTCTCTCTCTAGTCTCATCCCGAGATGTATGTTTAAAGCAAACTTTATCTTTCTTCTGTCAAACAATTTTGCTAAAAACTAATCCATTTCTCCAGTGTTTCTAATATTTTACTGCTTATCCAGTGATGACATGCAAACAGTGGGAAAAGGAGTTTAACATCTGACTATGACAAATAAAACACATTCCTCCATAAACAAAAGCCTAAAATCATCAAAGAGGCAGTCACTGACTTCAACACATGCATTAACTAGTCTAAGGTTAACATTTATTCTTGAATGTATGCCTCCTGCTTATAATATTTTGATCACAGTTATAGCACATTACTTGTATGATGCAGCCAGTATGTTCACATTTTGTAATATAGTAACTTTTCTAAATATATATACCTGACTAAATATATATACCTGACTTTCAGATGCACTTCTCACTAACATATCAGTAGAAAATGTAATGTATATTGTGTACAAATACAGACATGGCATTACAAGACTGGTTCTTACAGTAGTTAAAGCATTACCATTGTTTGAAGCAAAAGATAATGTAACCCCCACTAGGGTACAATGCATAACAAACTAATGAGAAGTACAGTCATCGGAGGTATGAAGACTTTTCTTCATAGAAATTGGTAAGAACCTCTAAATTCATTCTTAGCCCTGTAGTCTGAGCTGTTCCTGAGACACGTACAACTGCTACATGGATATCTCAGTGCTAAGGGACCCACTGTGTGACATAATACACTATTATAGTAAAGGAAAGGCTGTCCTCCAACTGTCACTTAAAAGTTCCACAAAGCATTCAGTGAGGAATAACAGACTGCAAATTAATCAATGCCACAAAAATTCACAAAACCACACACTGACATGAATAAAATATTTGTGATTGTCTTCATCAGAATCACAATTTACTATAAAACCAACTGTCTTTTATATCCATAGTATAAACCCTTATTGGTTGGCTAATTAATTCACAGTTAATTGATGTTATACTCCCGGAAATGTAACCCTTTGCTTGCCTGCTGTTATTCAGGTCCTGATAAATGCCTTACTGGTTATACATAAAAGATGTCTAACCCAACATAAAAAATGCTGTTGTTATATAATGTATATATTCTATATATATTCATTACATGTGAATATCCAAATATTCCAGTCATGAACAGAATCAACATTAAATAAATATATACAAATATGAAATTTGAATGTAAATATAAATATAAATATAATTACAATATGAATATAAATATATATATATAAATATAAATATAAATATAAAGTGCAAAGTGCTATAATAATAATAATGATTGTAAATGCGTCAAAATTACATAGAAATATATATATAAATAAATAGTTCCATTTGTCAACAGAAACCCTCTTGACCATTGCGGGTTCAACATGTATATAAATTGTACTCTTCCTTGTTTAAAAACACATGTAAATTGATTAAATGAATAAATAGTTAAATAATCAATATATAATTTGATAGTTGACTGTAATAAAATATTACACTATATATAAAATATACTATAAAATATACTATAAAATATATAATCTAGGACACAGGGGTTTATTTAATGTGAGTTTGTGTTTGTCTGTGTTACTACTTCCATTGTGTTTTATTATGCTATTTTATTTTATTCTTGTTTCCATTTCCATTCTATTTGTTTTATTTATTTTGGGTTATTTGCCAAAAGTTTTAAGGCTGGTTTTATAGAGATGGTCATTCATCCCTTTAGGTCCACAGGCATCCAATTTAAGCTGCCAGATTAGTTCTCTATACTCTCTATCATTCTTTTTCACCTCTTCAAGTACCCAAAATTTAAAATTGGCTTTCTCACAAACATTTGTGTGTCTGAATAGGGCATTGTTCTCATTTTTCCTGGTAATGTCTCTAGTATAATCCACAGGATACACAGTAGGCAAGGTATACCACCTGTAATGAATATATATAGAATATATACATTATATAACAACAGCATTTTTTATGTTGGGTTAGACATCTTTTATGTATAACCAGTAAGGCATTTATCAGGACCTGAATAACAGCAGGCAAGTATAACATCAATTAACTGTGAATTAATTAGCCAACCAATAAGGGTTTATACTATGGATATAAAAGACAGTTGTTTTTTATAGTAAATTGTGATTCTGATGAAGATTTTTTAAAAAATACGAAAGCGCGCTCAATCACAAATATTTTATTCATGTCAGAGTGTGGTTTTGTGAATTTTTGGAGGACAGCCCTTAACAATGGCAGCCAAACAGCGTGGATTGGACTGCTACAATGAGGTAGATTAAAGTGGAGGATGGAATGGACTATGGAGTTGTTATAAGGACAATTGTAACTTTACTTTAGACTACTAAAATGATACAGGAATTTAAGCTTGGACAATTGGTATTTGTTACAATGTAGGCTTAATAAATATCCTAACAACATAAATGGTGAGTTATTTGTAGCCATTTCTGACATTTTAAGCTATGATTAAGAGTAACACAGATATTCTGACTGAAAGTAAGAATTGATGTAAATACAAAAGAAATCAGAAATGATTTACTTTTTACCATTAAAGAGTATAAAGAAATATATCAGAAAGTGTTATATGATGTTGATAATAATGTGTTGGCTAATCATAAAAGGAAATTAAAGAAAATGGATAGGGATATCCGTGATTATCAAGAAAATTAACACAAGATTTTCAAGGTACCAGAATATGGGACAGAATGGTAGGGATAATATGAGTAATCTACCTAGGCCATATAGGAATAATTCAACAGGACCATATAGGAATACGAGTGGGGAAAACAATACATGGTATGGGAATCAGGAGTTGAATATGAGTAAGAATATAAACAATATTAGTGATAATGATGGAACAGATCAGGATGACCCTTTAGGCATTGTATTTAATGAACCAGAGGTTTCTAGGAACCCTGAAGTGGCTGTTGAATATGAATTTAGTGGTGAAGGAATTCCTCCCATTGTGGACATACCCTTAGGATATTCAGGAAATACAATGGATGATAATGTAACTGAGTTTGGCGATAACCTAACAGTTAATATGGTTGAAAATGAACGAATCAACATGTGCAAAGTTTTTACATGTGATAATTTTAATATTTATAACTTCACTGATTTAGACATTACAACAGAATTTTTTAAACTTTTTACAAAAGGATTTTCATTTATACCTACACAGAAACCCAAAATTGAAAATATAATACTGGGTATAAAACTATTTACGAGGAAGTTAAATTTAAAGAATATATTTCAAAGCGAAGGAACCAATACCAGTCAAAAGCTTAAAAGGAGAAGTACTTTTAACCCTCCCCTACATAATGATATTTTAAATTTTGAGAATTGTACCTCCAATATGGTTAGGGAGGGGTACCTATTACATAAAATAGAGAGGGAAGAAGTGAATTTAACTGATGATGAAGTCAAAGTGTTAAAAATGTTACAGGACAATGAAAGAATTAGAATTATGAAGCCTGATAAGGGGGGTGGCGTAGTCTTGATGGATCATTGGGACTACACTAACAGGATGGTTGAAATTTTGAGCCAGGCAAATAGATATCAAATAGCATCAAGGAATGAGATGAACATCTGGTATAGTAAAATTGATCACTATTTGGAGGACAACTTGATGCAAGGTGTCATAGACCTGGATTTATATAAATTTCTGAGGGTACCCAAACCTGTAATCCCTGAGGTTTTTGGGATACCCAAGATACATAAGAATGTACAAAACCCCCCACTTAGGCCTATTGTTACTTCCCAATGTTCTAAGACCCAAACATTGGCAATATTTGTAGATAACAAACTCAAACCATTTTACAACTACTATCCCCATATATTAATTGATTCATGGGATTTTTTGGAGAAATTTAATACTATTCCATATGATGATAACGATGGGTTCATTACTATAGATGTTAAAGATCTTTTTTCAGTAATACCCCATAGTACTGGACTTAAATGGTTCGAGGAAATGTTAATTGAGTTTAAATTTCTAAATAATATTGATTTCAGATTGGTATTAGAATATATTGAGGTAGTTTTGAAGAATAACTTCATTTATTTCCAGGGGGACATATATCATCAGGTTGGGGAGGTTGCCATGGGTTCAGAAACATCATAATGCTCTACTGGGAATGTGAATTTGTATTTAAATCTAAATTTTGGAGTTATATAAAACAATATTTTCGATTCTTGGATGATATTTTTATTGTTTGGAATGGTGACATAGCATTGATTGACGAATTTATAAAATATATACATGGGACTACAAACTTTTTAGAGTTTACTTATCAATATAATATAGAATATGCTAACTACCTAGATGTAACTATAACTAAGAATAGAGTAGATAAGTTATATCAATCAAGGGTATATAGGAAAAGTTGTTTTTCAAACACCTATGTCCACTTCCAAAGTGACCACCCCCTATATTTGAAGAGGAATATTATTAAGGGGCAAATGGTCAGAGCTTCTAGGATGACCAGTGATAATAAAGAGTGTAGGTGTGAAATGGATAAAACACAAAGTTTCTTTATGGAAAGAGGTTACCCAGTAGAATTAATTAAGAATGTAAAAAGGGAAGTAATGATACACAATATTCCCCCTTATTAAAAGGTGATCGGACTGTGACAAACAATAGGAAAGGTATAAATATAGACATTAGTAATGAGGAAATTCCTAGACTAATTTTTACTTATCACAAGGGATGTGAATGGATACAAAAGGGAATACATGAAATTTGGAATATTTTTTCCAAGATGTCTAACAGTTTATCCATCTTTCAACAACCATTAAGATTTACATATAGGAAAAATCTAAATTTTAAAAAATTATTTGAAAAGAAAAACCTGGCAGGAAAAGGGGTGATAAACAAGATTGGAACACATAAATGTGGTAGATGATAACTTTGAAAGGATGTGAAGGTAAGCTCAGGGTTAAAGGGTATTTTACATGTAACACTAAGGGGGTGGTATACCTTGCCTACTGTGTATCCTGTGGATTATACTATGTGGGCAATGAGCACATGAGAGACATTACCAGGAAAAATGAGAACAATGCCCTATTCAGCCACACAAATGTTTGTGAGAAAGCCAATTTTAAATTTTGGGTACTTGAAGAGGTGAAAAAGAATGATATATTAGAGTATAGAGAACTAATCTGGCAGCTTAAATTGGATGCCTGTGGACCTAAAGGGATGAATGACCATCTCTCTATAAAACCAGCCCTAAAACTTTTGGCAAATAACCCAAAATAAATAAAACAAATAGAATGGAAATGGAAACAAGAATAAAATAAAATAGCATAATAAAACACAATGGAAGTAGTAACACAGACAAACACAAACTCACATTAAATAAACCCCTGTGTCCTAGATTATATATTTTATAGTATATTTTATAGTATATTTTATATATAGTGTAATATTTTATTACAGTCAACTATCAAATTATATATTGATTATTTAACTATTTATTCATTTAATCAATTTACATGTGTTTTTAAACAAGGAAGAGTACAATTTATATACATGTTGAACCCGCAATGGTCAAGAGGGTTTCTGTTGACAAATGGAACTATTTATTTATATATATATTTCTATGTAATTTTGACGCATTTACAATCATTATTATTATTCTAGCACTTTGCACTTTATATTTATATTTATATTTATATATATATATATTTATATTTATTTATATTTATATTTATATTTACATTTATATTTATATTTGTATATATTTATTTAATGTTGATTCTGTTCATGACTGGAATATTTGGATATTCACATGTAATGAATATATATAGAATATATACATTATATAACAACAGCATTTTTTATGTTGGGTTAGACATCTTTTATGTATAACCAGTAAGGCATTTATCAGGACCTGAATAACAGCAGGCAAGCAAAGGGTTACATTTCCGGGAGTATAACATCAATTAACTGTGAATTAATTAGCCAACCAATAAGGGTTTATACTATGGATATAAAAGACAGTTGGTTTTTATAGTAAATTGTGATTCTGATGAAGATTTTTTAAAAAATACGAAAGCGCGCTCAATCACAAATATTTTATTCATGTCAGTGTGTGGTTTTGTGAATTTTTGTGGCATTAAAACGAAGGATTAATTTGCAGTCTGTTATTCCTCACGAATGCTTTGTGGAACTTTTAAGTGACAGTTGGAGGACAGCCCTTTATGGTACAGCGACGGAGGTTTTTTCCTTTACTATAATCGTGTGATGGAGTGGTGTGTTTAGTGGTACATAATACACTATCCTAACTTAGTATCTGCCATTGCATTACCCTCATTCAACCTAAGCACACTCACTGCACTTAAAGTATAGTACACTGGTAGGTTATATGTACATCTGTATCATACCACTCAAATGTCCAAAATGTTGCAGAATGCCCTGATGTCTGTTTCGTATTTTTGTTCTGTCACTCATAAAATTTGTGGTTTTCTGGCAAATCCTTGAGGACTGCAGTTTTTTTATTTATTTATTTATTTTACAATTTGATAATCAGGAAGGTGAGCTGGTCATTTGGCCCTTTCCAGTCACAACCTATGTACATTAATTTAATGACAATACTTAAAGTTAAGTACAACGAATAAGGTTTAAAAATAGTTAACAATATACACAAAAATACAGGAAGTAATTATATACAAAAATACAACAAGTAATTGCATAAGAAAACAGGTATGGAAATATTCAAATTAAAAAGAAGAATGTTCATATTACACAAAAATATTAAGATTAAACTGTTTAATTTTTCAGAATTTCTAAGTACAGCATAGATATTAATAAAGCTTGTAGTATGAAGGAGTACATGTTGTTACTAGCTGTGCAAACAATTAGCCAATGTCTCTAAAACAGATGAATTTCGCTTCTTTCAAAAGGTGCTGCTTGATTTTTTTTAATGTTGCTAGTAATTCTAGTTTATTTTATTCCTATAGATAGTGGATTCCATAAAGTGGATCCTATGCTGTAAAGGGCCTTTTCTCCTATGGAAAGTTTAAATTTAAGTCTGACTAAAGTGTGAGAGCAACCTTGGATACAGCTCTCAACCAGTCATGGACAGATCTCTACAAAATCAGGGACAAACCCACAAATAATTATGGACAACCAGGGACACGTTTCATATATTAGTACTATTAACTTGAGACATTGACAGAATAACAGAAAGTGAATTAGTATGTAGTTTCTGAAGTAAAATATGTCTGTAATTCTAATTATTGTCATTATTTATTAAGTGCAATTCACTAACTTTTCTTCAAAAGTCACCTATTTTAGTAGAGGATTAGGAGGGACAGAGCTAAAATTTAAGTCAAAATCAAAGACGTTCCTGAAAATCAGGGACAGTTGAAAAGTATGAGTCCTTGGCTGCTTATTGTGTTGACTAATTTGGAATAATATTTTAGGAGTGGCAGTAATCTAGCTTAAGAAATGTAGTCATTAAATAATGACAGGCATTTGAGTTTCACACTTCATATCTCTCAGAAAATGCTTGCTAATGCAAACCCTGCTATTCTGTCAACTTTTCTATGTTTATAAGAGCAATATATTTAAAACATGTTCCTGATTTTGAGCCTTGGCTCCCCGAGACTTTATGGCTTTGTCCAGAATTCTTGCACTAAGAAGCTGAGAGGTCTTTATTCACGTGCATAAAAAGGTTTCTAGGTATAGAATCAAATATTATTTGTTAAATTTCAACACCATATTAAGGTGTACATAATTTGCACTTCTGTATGAAAACAAATGTTTATGTATTTTTCTTTAGGAAGCAAATATGTTTATTTATTTATTTATACAATTTGTTAACTGGGGTAAAGCACTTAGAGCCTCAGCACAGACATATTAGCAGTGATCTAGCCTGCATGTACTGCTTTATTTTAGGATAAAATAATTGTTCTTCATACTTTAAAATGAAAACTACATATTTATAGTAGAAGTGTAATGAAATAATTGGACAGTAATACTGGAGGAAGAAAAACATGTAATGAACTGCTTTCTTTTCCTAAAATGCTCACCAGGACCATGGCTATTTTTTCCATGGTGCATTGAGAACCACAAATAAATGAAATTACTTGTTTTGTGGTTATACAATATGTATTCACAAAAGTTTGAGTCACCAAGATACATAAATATCTGTAAAACACAACAAGACACACAAATATGTTTTCTAGTTTTTCAAGCACTATGCTCATTTGTAGTGACATCTTTGTTTTCAAAATGTAAGCCTGTAATGAGGTATATGATTTCCTGTTTACACTGCTATCTACCAGATACAGATCTGCAATGACAGTTGTTATTACTAGACTGGGTGTACAGGTGTGAGAAAAATACTTTTTACTTCTATTTTGGCAACAATAGATACTGATGGCTGCTAACTGCTGAAGACTGAAAAAGTGTTCATGACTGCAAATGTTTGCAGGTGGCTGCATATCATGGAAATACAAAAGCTCAGGTGTGGGTGGAACAGATAGTTTATGACTGTTATGAATGTTTGCACCTGTGTTATAGGTTAAGAGCACATAGCAATGCTAATCTGAGGTTTTGGCACCATATCAATTACTTTACATGTTACAAACATTATATTTTATATAGAGAGTGGTATTTGACTTTGTTTCTAGAAGGTTTCTTTATAATTATCATTAACAGGGAATCATATTTGTTGGGGGTTTAGGTTATACATTTTCCTAAATGTAAATTTTACAAATCATATAACACATTTGTATTATCTGAACATTATTGTTATGAAAGTTATTAAGTATTTTAAAAATCATATAACTATCTACACAACTGAAACCCTACAGAGTAAATTTTAATCAAATGCATCCTTGCTGAAATGCAATAACCATTTTAAAAATTATTTCATTAGTTTACATATTAACATAGATAGGCATATTTAGTAACCATCATTCTGAGGTCTGAAAGAAGAAAACACCACAATAAACTGTTGTACGTAAGTTAAAGAATCAGTAGATTCCAAGAAGATCCCATCATTTAGAACATGTGAAAGAACAAGGTGACACAGTAGGAAGAAGACGTAAAAAGCTATAAGGCCTTAACTAGGTTATGATTCTATGTGCTTCACAATACATACAAATGAAAAGGCAAATCATGGAAAAGGACAGAGAGAGTGCACCCCACTGGTATGCTATCAACAATATGGGTAGAAAAATAGTATACAAATGAACCTACTACTGAGGTGGCCGTAACTCTCAAATGTACTTTTGTTGCTATTTATTGATTTTAGGTTCAAATTTACTTCATAATTTTACCAGTTTTAAAATGGATCATTCAATGATTTTTAGAACCCTTATTTTTTTTTTTTTAGCTCTAAAACAGTACCTTAAGCACTTTATAATTCATAATGCTGTAAATCAAAGCAACACGAGGTGGCAAAAGATTTGAATTATGTTTCTTAATGAAGTATTAAATCCTTGAAAGCTCAGTTGGCTTTCCCTGGCTGTCTGAATCTGGCTGAAGTTGCAGTGACATCATCAAACCGTCTGCAGTAGAATCGCAGCATTACACTTGCTTATTCTTTTTTTTAAATTAAAACCTTATTCAATGAGAGATTCAGACCCAGGCTTTCAAAAGAAATGAATGAAGAGAACTATCTGCAACTGTGTTGGAAGACAGCCCTCAAGCAAGAACTATGGAAACTCTCAAGGAGTTTGAGGACAATGGCACTAAAACAGCTGGGCTGATCACTTTCCATAGAAATGTGACTGGTGCCAGGAGACAAAGGCAAACTGCTGCTTATGATTTTATAGGGTGTGGAAAACTGTGCTCTGCACATTTACATTTGTATCATTATATTTATTTTTTTGCCTGGATTAATAAAAGATCTTCAACTCCAAATGATCCTTGTGATAAACAGAAACAAGAAAGCAAACATCCATGAGTAAATGCATATACATAAAAAACAGTATGTGCGTGTATGTATGTGCATGTTTGTTAAACTAGTTTGCATCCACTGCAGTGTGGGACAATAAATATTTCCCTTACATAAACAGGGAAGGCATGTTTAAAAATGCTTAATCCACATATAAAGACTGTAGCTTTTTGTAAAGATGACATTGACAGGAGAAATAAGCCCAATCTTTTTGCACCCTGAGTAAAGTCTCAGCAGCTTTTGTTAATTTTATTCTGCAGGCCAGAACTTACATCAAACTTGTCTATAGTGATGTTCTGAGCCCATAATCACTGCTTCCCGAAGGGAGGTGTGCCTCTGCATGACAATTTCCCCTCAGATGCATAATGCAAGAATATTAATGACAGTACAGACTCTGTTGGTTCAGATGTCCACTAAGTAAATATCTAGCTCTTCCATTTGTGTCACCCTTGTGGTGAGCCACTGCCCACTCATCCCACTCCTGATGGGTGATCCAGCAGCAGCTGCTCAATCTCATCCTCCACTGACACCCACCCACCCCCACTCCCGATGGGTGATCCAGCAGTCTCTGCTCACTCCCAACCTCTACTGCCAGTTCCTATAGACACCCAGCTACTAAATGAATTGAAATCACCTGTAACACAGTCAGTGTTTTCTCTATTTATGCCACAGAGCAGGCTGGCACACATAATTTGTTAATATTACTTGTTGTTTATGTATGCAGGTATGCATATATGGATGTATTAACAAAGAGTTTGGTACGCTAATTGCTCGGCTACCCTGCTATTTTTTGTTGGTCCATATGAGGTTTTTATTTGTTATTGAGATGGGTGTTCTCTATCTTTAGAAGCAAAGCAGGACTGATTAAATGTAGCTAGTTGAACAGACTCTATGAAACATTGCCTTTGCTTACCTATGCATGCTGTTGTGCTTTTGCAAAATACGTATCAACAAAATAATTATTTATACTGCAAATAAAACTGATGGATAGAAGCAAGCCAAATATTTTTGTTCAGCTACTCTTCTGGAATGAAACAAAGCATAAGCAATGAAACTGCTGACTATTTAAACATGAATATCTGACGGAGGTGGGACTTTGGTGAGATTTATTCCTGAACCTTCTGAATGGCCATATTTGATCTGAAGGGTAAGCCCAAAGGATAAAACATTTAGGTCAAGTGAGAATACAGCTGACCGCTGACCCCAGCATGTCATGTTTACTGGTACTGCATTTTGTTTTTCTTAATCATTTTTATTTATTTATTTTTAAATTTTAGTTTTTTTGTCTGAGGCTTGTTAGTACTGTACATGTACAAGAAAACAAATACTTATGACTCTGACAGTCAAAACAGTCGACATCTGATATGAAGGATACATAGTTTTAATGATAATTTGTTTTTATCTGATGCAAGGAGCCAAGGATCCATTACATTTGGCCAGCATTCAGTTCAGACTGCTCAGGTCTATTTTTATTTATTTTATTTACCACTTGTTGACCAGATGAGGGCACTCATCCACGTGAACCACTTAAAGGTTCAGGCTGGGAACTATGCTAATGGACTACTTGGTAAAAGGAAAACCTGTGTCAGACCTGTGGGAGTTCCGCAACAGGGACTTTGTAGCTCATTTGCATTTTAGCTGCTATAATGGTGACAAGTGTAAAGAATGACCACTGAAAATGGGGATTTATTACATTGAACATTCCAGAAGGAGCTAGCATAGGACTTACTCCAAAAGGAATGTGTTGTTATCCATACTATGTTGATCTGAGCTGAATAATAGTAAACGTGCAGTTAAAAGATCCATCTTAAATGAATGACAATTTTCTCATATTCTCTTAATCTTCAATGAGGTTCTACAACTTCTGAGATTGTTATATCAAGTAAAGAAGTTAAGGGTGAAAGCTTTATTTATTGGAGTGTGAAGGCGTGCATCCCCACAGCACCCAAGTTATGAGTTTGAACTTAGTTTGTTTTGACATCTCAAGGAAACTGTTCATTAATTAAGTGAAAAGTATAGCTGTGCAAGTCCTACTTACTTGTAACAGTTGATGTTCAAATTACTTACTGCCTCAGTGGCATTTTGGGTTATCTGCCACCGTAACCCAGTACTGCCCAGATTTCGAATGTTCAGACTCCTGCCCCTCTCTCTTTCAATGACAGCTAATTGGCTGAGCATATCCTGAGGGGGAAGCCTCTGGCTATCACAGAAAGTGCATGTTAATGCTTTTTTGCTTCCACAGAGAAGGAAAGTACCTGAAGTGATAATCATCTAGCAAGAGTAATTCATAGCTAGACATTATCCTATACAAAAAAAAAACAAATCTAACAACAATCAAATCAAATAGGTTGGGTCCCATTTCAACTATACATAATCTGGGGGATGGTGGGTGGATGCTGCCACTGAGGCAGTGAGGAATTCAAACATCTACTGTTATAGGTAAGTAAGACTTATGTAATTGTACTATGTTCTTCAATCACACTGCTTCAGTGGCATTTTAGTAGATTCCCCAAGCTTATCTCTCATGGCAGTTGGAAGGAGAAGGATTCAGGAGCCCTTGAAGAATGGTCCTAGCCAAGCCTGCTCTGGACCTTTAAAGGGATCCAGTTTTAAGTGCTTTGTGATGGTATGAATAGATGACCAGTTTGCTGCCTCTAGAAGCATTTTAGAGTCCAACCCTTTCCAATAAAACATTGAAGAGGATAAGGCCCTAGTAGAGAGAGCATTACCTGAAAGAGATTTATCATGGTGAGAGTGACAGATAACAGCAGAGGACAATCATCGCACAATAGTTTGCTTAGAGACTGGTTGATCTTTCTTACCCCCCCCCCCCCCCATATAGGAGATAAATGCTGTTCAGCATTCCTAAAGGGCTTTGTTATGTCAAGATATTACCTGAGCTGCTTGTGCACACCCAAGGTATGCAGATGTCAGAGCAATGATTAAAACAGTCTTCCGAATAATGACCTGTAAATCAGCTTGCGAGGGACTTTCAAAAGGAGGTAAAGTCAGTTTCTCAAGAACAAAGGAATTTGCTTTTGAGGTGGTCTCATAAACTGTTTGACCAATAAAAGAGATGAAAGAAGAGGATCCATAGACAGACAAGTTGAGGTAGCCTCAAGATACACTTTACTAGAAGCATATAACAAACCATCTCTAAATAGCCCACCTCACATAAATATTTCAAAACCCTTTTGGGACCTCTGTTTTTGGCTTGGTACCACCTAGAAAACCTCTTCCACTTGTAAATGTTAAGATTTTCTAGTTGCAGGTTTGCTTGCCTCATTAAATACCTGCTGCACATCCTCATAAAATATGTATCTAAAAGGTATAAAAATAGAATCATCCAGGTTGTCATTTGCAATTCATCTAAATTCAGGTATACCATTTGCATGTGATGCTGTGTGAGCAGATCCAGTTTGTGAGGTAGCTTGCTGCAATTAGCCTTGTTCAATTTCATTAAAGGGGAGAAAGAACTTTGCTGGACCAATAGTGGTTACCATAATGATCTTTGGTAAATATTTCTGAAGCTTTAGAAGTACCAAGTGAATCATTGGAAAGGGTGGAAATACATATAGGAGCATTTATAACCATAGGAATGGCAGAACATTTATCTTCCAAGCATGTGTGCCTGTGCAAGGATGTCTTGAACTGAAATTTTCATCTGTCTGTTTTAAAAGGACGTGAGTTGATTTTCTTGATGTGTTCCCCACATCTGAATCATGTCCAGGAAGACCTTTACATGGAGCTTCCATTTGTGATGGTCTGTCCAGGATTTGCTTAGTCTGCCTGCTACTGTCTTTTGCTCTGATGGAATGTATGAGGCCTGAAGAATCAAAGAATGCTATAGAACCACCTTCCAGGTCATAACTGCTAACCAGCAAAGATGGTATGTCCTTGTACCCCTTTACTTGTTCAGATACCACATCATTATAATGTTGTCTGTGACCACTAGAAGAAAACTCAGAGTCCATAAATAGTGAAGAGCATTCAAGGAATGAATTACTGCTAACATCTTTTTTACCTTTATGTGCTTTGGCATGTCCTGATGACCCCACAAGCTTTGCACTTGAACTCCCATGGACAGTGCTCCCCATGATAAATATGAAGAGCCTGTCTGGACAGATTGGATTGGAGTCTGAAGGGAGAAAGTTAGACATAGATTCAGAGACAGTTGATCCCTCCACCACTGCAGTTCATGTTTCACAAATCTCATTATGAGTACCTGGAAATCCAAGGGATGAAAGTGCTGGATCCAACAATTCTTCAAGCAACACTGACATTTTCTGGCTATTGGTATTATGAGGACTGTTGATGCCATGAAGTCTAAAATTTAAGGAACATTCTTGCTGAGCCATGTCTAGAAGAGAGAAATCCAAGAAAATGTCCTGATAAGTCAAAACATTGTCTTCTTGCAGGAAAGCCATCTTTTTTACTCTGTCTATCAAACACCCCACAAACACAATTCACTGAGAAGGTGTGAGGAAGGATTTTAAATGCTCATTTGAAGTCCAGGTGGGAAAAGAGAAATGTGACCTTGTCTAAGGACTTCAAGCACCTAGATACAGAATTTGCACAAACCAGCAACCCATCTAAATAAGGCAAAATGCGGAATGCCTAAGGTTCTTCAGTAGCCATTCACTAAAGCCAGACTTTTTGTAAATGCATGAGGTGCAATGGATAACCAACATGGTAATGTAGAAAACTGACAATGTAAGCCAGATACAGCAAGTCTCAAAAATTTCCAAGAGTTTGGGAGAAGTAGGAATATTATGATAAGTGTCCTTTAGATCGAGAGTCATCATGAAATAGTGGTCTGGAAGCAATGCTAAAGTGAGCATTCTGAATTTCAGAAATTTAACAAAGGTGTTTATAAATGACAACTCTACAGTGAGTATCTAGGAGTGCTCCTTTTTTGCTACCAAAAGATTCTAGAGTAAAATCCTTTATCTTTGTGTATTACAGGCACTGGTTTTATGATCCCTGCTTCTATCATGTGATGGAGCAGGAGAAACAAGCTCTGTCTGGTCTGGTGGGGTTGGGGAAATTCCTCTGAAAAGGAGAGGATTTTCTATCCTTTGCCAAGTGTATCCTCTCTGAATTCTTTTCAGAATGCATTTTCTGAGACTACTTGCTGGAGGGAGGATTTTCTATGCATCACTAAGTGTACTTTCTCTCCAAATTATTCCCAAAACCCATTTATCTGAGACTGCTTACTTGAGGGAGGATTTTCTATTCATCACCAAGTGTATTCTCTCCAAATTATTCCCAGAACTCATTTATCTGAGACTACTTGCCAGAGGGAGGGTTTTCTATTCACCACCAAGTGTATTCTCTCCAACTTATTCCCAGAAAATTATTTCCAGAACCCATTTATCTGAGACTACTTGCTAGAGAGAGGATTTTCTATCCATCACCAAGTGCATTCTCTCCAAGTTTATTCTCAAAACTCATTTGTCTGAGACTACTTGTGGCCAGGCTGCAGGGTTCAGAGAAGCAGCTTAGGAGAAGAAGGAAGAGAAAGAAGGATGGGGGGTAAGGGGTGCTCTGTGACTCAGCATAGTCATTCCTTTGTGTAGGTTGATTCTGTTTTGGAATGGAAACCCTCTTGTTTGTTTTCAGACTTATCCTCCTGACATTTCCTTTTAGATCCCTGACGTTTGATTTATAGGATTTTTGTTTGTTTTGCCCCTTGAAGGAAGATGCCATGTTTGGGGGAAAACCTGGGTACATGAAACATCCTGGATTCCCCATGCATTAATTTGCCTCTGTCATTCCACTGTTTTAGAATCTGTATAGCAGGGGGCCCAAAAATCAATTCAGAACTTAAAGATGCATTGGAAAGTTCAGCTTTTAATTCATCAGAGATGTTCTGATTACATAACCATACATGGTGTCTTAATACAACAGAAAAAAAACAGTATTTCTTGAGACCGTATCTGCACGTTCAAGCATTCCTCTCAAAGCACATTTTGAAACCTGAGTCAAATTAGAAATATTTCAATTATATAAGACCTTCAATCTGCAATTAAGGGTGCAGCAAAATTATCCAAACTGTATTCACTGTAAAATAAATTTCCACATATGATAATTTAACATTCTAAATACCGGATTATTAGAAATAGATATCCTTTTTCCTTGAATATCTAGTCACTTTCTCTCTTTATCAGGGGGAACTGGATTAGATTAAGCTAAGGGCTTTTTATTTGAGCAGGCAACTGGGGAGACCGCAGCTGGGTCGGCAGCTAAATGAGAAAAGAGACCTGTTATATGTGAAGAGACCTTATATCTTGTGTGATCCTTTTTATGGACTGCTTGAATAGATGCTGATGTCCTGCAGGCTGTTTTATAAACATCTTCCAAGGCCTGTAAGGGTGGGAAGGGGATAGTCACAGAATTGGGCATCTCATTCTCTATAAGGTCATATACTCTGTATATCTCTGGTAGTTCCTGACTGCTCCTAAGGAAAAACAACACTAATCATCTGAGGAAAAGGGAGCACTTCTTTGGACTTAAACTCAGGTTCGCCTTCCAAAGAATAAGAGTGACATAACTCAGTGTCAACTAGGAAATCACTTTTGTCCCCATTAGATTCCTCATCCTTTGTAATCATCATGCTGCTCAACTTATAAGTAAGGGCATGGCATCTGGGTCCAAAGAGGTCATTATCCCACTGTACTCTACAATTTCAAGACCAGTCATAGAGTACAATGCTTCCTATGGTATGTACCTGACTAGGAATATGCAGCAACTAGAGTGACCTCAGAGGTTCCTTACAAAAATAATACAAGGTGTAACAAACCTGCCTTATGCAGAGTTCCTTAAACCCCTTTCCTTCTATTCAGTCTTCCATAGATTGCTGAGGGGTGATCTATGCCTGGCTTACAAGGCATCCTCAAACCCCACATGTATAAATCTCCTACATATTTGTAAGTCAAAGAGTATCAGAAATACAATTGCTAAGGAGCCTGAATTTTGTCTGTGACTTAAACAGAACATGCTGGAGAGACAGATATGTGTCCCAGAGACTGCCCTTCCTATGGAACAGGCTTCCCATCCATGTCAAGCTGAGTTCATCTATTCTCCAGTTTAAGCTCAACTTAGACTAGTGGATGGGGAATAGGAAATGTATACTGGTCCTGACACACATGTCTCTTATGGACAGAGGTAGCTTATAAATGCCTGGACCTCAATGTCCTATTTGGATACAGGACACCATTATTCTTTAGGGAAAACTTGGTTAGGCTTAGAAAGAGTTCTCAGGCAATTAGCCTAGCAACAGTCTGAAACAACAGAAAGGTTTCTAGTCAAACCAGCACACAAGCCATGTATGGGAACACAACCACCTGAATTAGCTGTCTGCCGAACTCTCTTAAACAAGAAAATCACATCAGCCTTATAAACAGCTATGATCTAATTACCATCTGTATGATGAAGCTTCTGTTTCTTTTTCTTGTGAACCTCAGTACTAGATAAAATATCTGGGGGCAAAGTATTATGTCTGACAAGGTGTCTGTTACCCCAAACTACTCCTGCACCTGAAAGGTTTGGTTCTCCCATATCTGTACCAGGTACTGGAACAGCCCTGGCGGATGCAGCTAAACCCCATTCCATAGTTGTCAGCAAAGCTATACTAGAGGGCCATGCAGCAAAATGTAAATTCTCTGATGGCAGAGCAGATGCCATGACAGAATCACTAACCATAGGCTAAGGCATAATTTATTTTTGTATCTTCTTTTTATGTGCAACCAGATTTTATGGAGGGATACCAAAGTTAGGATCCATCAAGTGTGGGAGAGAACACCATCCAGAATAATAAACTTACAGTACTAGATAATTTATCTCAATAAGTACTTAAAGTTTTTAGTAATAATCATGTCCCCATGCAACTAAACTCTGCCAAACTTACTTATTATGACAAAAAAACAGAAATGTGTTCAGAATTATTTTACAGCTGACATAAGTTAAAACATTTCCAGTACACAAAGTCCAAATACCAAAGCAACCATTGTAGTAAACCGTGTTAAACTTTAGCTCCACCTGCTTTAACCATATTAAACTACTATAAAATAACATGTAATAGCAATTTAAACTATATTTTCTTCTTAGAGAGTGAAAATTTTCCACATTTTATTTATAATGCAGTTGCTATCTGATGTTAAAAACACACAGAACAAGGCCATATATATATATATATATATATATATATATATATATATATATATATATAGAGAGAGAGAGAGAGAGAGTAAATAATGAATAAATGCTAAAAAAAATCCAAGTTCTGCAATATTTCCCTGTCAAAAGCTGAAAATAAAGCAAATTAACGACAGTAAAGACAGATGCAATTAATTCATGGTTCTGACTGCACGAGACAGCTCCTAGTGTCTTACAGCACACATCAACACTGCACTTATGAGAGAAATATTGAAAGTTTCCTCAGAAGCAGTAAGAACAAGCATTCACCAGAGATAAAAGACAAATAAACACTTCCACAAGCAGAAATTTCCAGAGAAATTACTGTAAACACACCAAAAGAAATACAATATCAAAATAAATATGTATTTTTAAATAAAAGTATAAAGAGAATAATTAATCTAATAATTAAATGAGAGGAAAGAGGTCCCTAAATGGAGCTTATCTAGGCAGCAAGTTGGAAAAATCATCACAGGATCTTGTGAAGAGTCAGAGGACTTTCTTCTTTGGATGGCAGAAAAAGGCTAAACACTCACTTCCTGTGACATCAAAAGGCTTCCCTCTCGGGATATACTCAGCCAATCAGCTGTCACAGTAGGAAACAGAGAGGGGTGTCTGAGGTTTTGAAAGCTGGCCAATACTGAGTTACCCCAAATAACACTGAGGCAGTGGGAATGATGAACATCTCATATCCTAATAAACGCACTTTAGTTATTATGTAGCATAGTCGAGGGACCTATTTTATTTAAACATATCATATCCTAATTAATAAATGCCTTACTTATTAAATGGCATACTCATGGAACCTATTGTAAAATACAGTTGGATAAGTTACAATAACAGCATATGTTTGACTAATCACTGATACAGTAGCCTAATATATATGGATAATATCCTGCATAGGACATAATAACCAGACAGCTTCCAAAGGTTTGGGACACCTCTTATGTATCCAGTCCATTAGTCATCTCAACCTAAGATGATTAAAAGGCAGGTTTTGGCTGTCAAGCTCTTCAGATCTTTCATGCCAAATAGGAGAGGGAGGCTACTCCCTAAGAAGACAAATGTTCATACCATGGCATAAAAACACCCAAAAAAACAAGGGGAATAAAGGGACAGGGTAGCTACTGCAGCAGTGATCATTCAAACAGCAACTGTTATGGTAAGTTTACTTGCACAACTCTACTATGCTCATCATATTGATTCCTGCCACAATAGCCTAAGCTGTATGGGTAGATTACCATAGCTTAGAACAACTGGATGTTGGAAATGGAAGGGTGCAGAAGCCCCTGGAAAATGGCACTAGCAAAGCCTGACATAGGCCTGGAGAAGGAAGCCAGCTTGCACTGTGTTAGATCAGATATCATTTAAATATATAAAAATACAGTATTTTCTTTTCATGGCTCTAGAAATACAGCCATATTAAAGCAGGCTTTCACAGTTTGCATGCAGTTTCAGTAAATACACTTTTAATCAGTGAAAATAACCTTCAGTCAAAAATGCTGATAAGAACAGAATGTGTAGTACTTTGAGAACAAACAGATCTTATAAGGCTTGGAAACCAAGGCTAAAAAGGCTTGTAGAACATTACAGGGTTTTGGTATTATTATAAATTAGAAAATACTTCAGACACAGTCATTTGAGTCAATTAAGTTAGTTCCTTTGCACTGATATGCAGAAAGTTTTTGGAGTACCGACTCTTGAGTCTGAGTACAGAGGTCAAGTCAAATATTCAGCATTCCAGAATATTAATGATACTATTCAGGAAGAAAGACTGTTTCAGTTGATATTATTCAAGAGAATGAGAATATATGTGCAGAAACTTTCAATATATTTATCAGCACCGTTACTGTTAACCAGCATTCCAGAATATTATGTTATTTGAATATTGCTGACATCTATATTCACTGTACATAATAAACATTTTTAACTGAACTACAGTTTGCAGACTTTACTGTGAAAGATACAAGAAGGCTTGGCCCATAAATGACAGATTGGCACCTGTTCAGCACAAGTTTGGGTAATTAAAAGATAAAGATATCCATTCCAATCTCATTCCAGCTACTTCCAGTTAATTCCAGTATTATACAATCTTATAAATTCTTTCAATGGCAAGCAATCATTGATGGGGACAACTGTTAAATTATGTCCCAAAACTTCATAGGAACCTTATCGGCAGTCAAACTATGTGTACTGTTCATTCAAAACACTTCTTCAGACCTTCAACACATCAGCAGTGTTCATACATAATAAGTTTCAAAGAACTTCATAAAAACTTCAGCAGTGTTACAATCCTTCAGAACATAAAGTCTCAAAGAACTTCATACTCTCCAAGATACCAGTGTAAAAGACATTATCCATTTAAGAGCAACGTACTTCACCATCTCCAAAGCAAACAACAGACTTTCAAGTTTCCAGTGTGACGTCACACGGCCAAGAAACAAGAAAACATTTTAAAAAGCTGTGAGACTCCAGAACACATTCTTCAAGCAACTTTAAGTCATAAAGTTATGCAAGGATTAATTTTTGTTATGCATCTTCTAGCTTAGTAGGGCAGTAATTTTCAGAAAAGTTTAAATATACCAATGAAGATAAATTGTATAAATATATCAAACAGTATTTCTACAGCAAAGACATGAGTAAATGTTTGGTTTAAAGTTAAAACTTAGGTAAAGCAGTCTACAAAAAAGTATTCTAGAAAATTTTATTTAAATTTCAGTTATTAGTTTAGGAATGTTAAATGTTTCTAGATGTAAAAGGGTTAAATCACAGAAGCACACTGCAACAGATACACTGTCTCTTGATTTGCAGAATGAGCTGGCTTCTATGAGTATGGTTTCAGACTTAAATAACAAATTCTTATTTACAGTTTTCAGAAATCAGTGTAAATGCTACAGCACCTGTAATTCAAGATACAGAGTTACTTCACAGTACAGTTTCAAATGTAAATGTTCAGAATGTAATAAATTCTAGTTTACATGCAATTCAGAGTACAGACTTACCTCACAGTATTGTAAATATAGACATAAACACAGTCAGTGTACG
This sequence comes from Protopterus annectens, assembly GCF_019279795.1. Classification (NCBI taxonomy): domain Eukaryota; kingdom Metazoa; phylum Chordata; order Ceratodontiformes; family Protopteridae; genus Protopterus; species Protopterus annectens. The sequence goes on along the minus strand of NC_056741.1, from coordinate 242,815,287 downwards.
TAACATGCAAATTTCCAGACTAAATAAATAAAATTTTAATGTCTCTAGTTCACATTATTTCAAATACACATATTCAGAATGAAATAAATGTTAGTTTCTTATTTTCAGAAGCCAGTGCAAATATTACACTGAGGGGAAATAAGAGGAATCAGAGTGCATATTTTGAATAGGTTCATAAAGTAAGCACCAGCATAAATTATATACAGACTTCAAGAAAAAGTAAATAAAGAAATGCATTCCATAGCTTAACGTATTCACTTCAATGGAGCTCTGGAAGTCTGCACTATAACTTCCAATGGGCAGAGGCTAAACCTTTTGACAAAAATCAAATTATGTCCTCACATTTCAAACAAATGTTCATATCTCTGGAACCATAGGGATTATGAAAGAAGTATAAATGGCAAACTCTTCAGCACAGACTATTTTTATAGTGGAAGTATTCTTTAGGTTCTAAGTCTTAAACCAAATTTTATAAGTCACAGTAAACATAGTAACTATTAGATTTGTATTATTTTGTAAACAACTTACAATATATAAACAACCACTCAAGTTAAACACATACTGCTAACAGCATTTTATTACTCTAGCTGAGAGCTTTTATATGAGGCTAATGAATTATGTCTGCATTATTTGGTTGTTGAGATATTTATAAAAATGTGAAAATTATATATATATAAATTAATACCATAAAACCAACAGTTAATATCTATTTACCCTGGACCAAACAGAGGTCAAATATTAATGCAGCTGAGTTTGCAATTGTGTAAGCTTTAAGCTAAAATATTTTAAAACCTTGCACATAGCATTGTTTTGGAATTATTGACACAAATATGAACAAGCCATATTTGACACCTAGAGGTGTCAGTAGGAGTTAACTGCACATGCACCTAAAGGCATCACTAAGATGTAATGAGTTAAGTCAGCGTTGTTGCTAGTTCTATAAAAAAAGGATTTTCAGCTTATCTATAAAGAGTGTGGCAGACCAGCACCAAATTAAATTTATCTGTTATTGTTCAAGGTTGAAAGAAATGGCAATATTTCATTATTTGCAGAAAAATTATGAAATAATGGATTGATTAATACAGACAAATCATCTACCAGAGGACACAAGTGCAGTTTTGTCAGGATTTAAAGGGTCAATGATTACAGCTGTTAGCAGTTCTAAGTGTAACAGCTTCATACTATGTGTGGGCATGTCATTAGAGTCACATGTTGTTTTAGACTTCATTAACAAGATTTTATGGAAAAATAAAAATACTACAGAATGTACAGTAGTGGACACAGATGACACTTGTAAGAATTTGTATGCAGTAGATTGTGCAAATGCACAGAATTTGAAGAACTGGTTACAACAGGCATGCAGATTTATAGGTTAAAAGTAAAATAAATTTAAGTTCAGCTGACACAGCTGAAGTGCTCAGATTGACATACTGGCAGAGGCCAGTAAGGAAAAAAGGTAACAGTATGCATTTACCATTCTGGAAGCACATCGCAAAGTGCCCGGAACTTATAAGGTATATCAGAAATGACAGTCAAGTTAATTCACAGAATAAAAATTTACAGTTACAGATCTGGCAAATTAAATTTTTGTGTTATTATTTTATCAGACATTGTTAAGACCTTTGAATTATGGTAGTGAAGTACTGCAATACTTAAATGATAACTTGATACAGACAGTGAAAAAAAAAACATTCTTGGATATTAAATGTTTTTCTAGTTTGCAGAATATAACATTTAAAGTCAGTGCTACATTTTAGAAGTAACAGTACAGTCAAAAGTTCAAGTCTGATGCAAGAAAAGACTGCATCACAAATATTATGTGTCAAAGCCACAGGTTCAACTCTAGTGATAAATGCGTATACTATATGAAGAAACACCATATACTTGTATAAAGAACAGACAAGTAAAGCTCCAGAATCAAATCAGTTCAAATCTAGTAATAAATGTGTATATGTAAACAGTTCAAGATTGTATATATTTCATGCAGAAAATGCAGTTTCCTAAGCAGACCTGAGTAATGGACTTACATAACTGAGTTATCAGATTACAGGTCAGATTAGCAAGCTGAATTAAAGATAGTACTGTATGCCATAAAACAGTATGGTAAAGATTAGTGTAATATTATTAATGACAGTTTTATGCAGTGACAGTTCTTTCCATTTATTCAAGAAAATTGAAGACAGTAATAATAAATCTTTGCAGCATTCAGTAGTACTAAAAGAATTAAATTATGTCAGCTAAAGGAATGACTATGTTAAGGGTTCCTATTAGAACAACAAAAGCACATTTTGTTGAATGCATTTTCATCGACACCTAAACAGCGAACAGGCAAAACAGTGAAGCAGCTGTTCAGCGAATTCTCTCTCTGGGAAAGAAGTCGCTTGACCACTTCATTGCTTTGCCATGTTCTATACTGTAGTGTGGTCTCAGAAATTCCCTTATCTGGTATAGCTCCTGAGCGTAAATGTGCAACAGTTACTGACCTTAGGGTTAAGGTGCGGGTTAAGGTAAGTGCATATGTTTTAAACTGTTTACATTTTTTTTGTATTAGATGTAGGGTTGAGTTAAGTGCATATTTGTTTTAAGCTGTTTACTTTGTTTTTGGGGGGTAGAATTAGGGTTAAGGGAATTGTGTATGTGTTTGGAACTGTTAACATAAATGTGCAACAGTTACTGACCTTAGGGTTAGGGTGCGGGTTAAGGTAAGTGCATATGTTCTAAACTGTTTACTTTTTTTTGCGTTAGATGTATGGTTGAGTTACGTGCATATGTCTTTTCAGCTGTTTACTTTGTTTTGGGGGGTAGAATTACATTACTGTTAAGGTAAGTGTGTATGTGTTTGTAAATGTTTACTGTTTTTTTTTTTTTTTGGTTGGAACAGCAATTTCTTTCCCTAGGAAAGAAATCGCTGTTCTGATGTGTCGACATTTTCAACTTTCGCTAAAATAGGGTCGATGAAACATCGTTCACTGTTTTAAGCGTCAAATGTTGTAATATAGGCACTATGTTAAGACAGTGGGTGGAGGCTTACACACTGAAGAATTACAACCTGAGAGTCACAGAGTAAATGTTAAAAGTTCAACAATTATGATTAATTTTATAGATGTGCAGAAATGCAAAAAAAGTTAAAAATATTAATACAGTGTCAGATTACTGTTTTAGTTTAATTTGAGGTTATGACAGGAAAAAACAATGCCACTGACATTTCCATTTGATTTAATAACAAAGTTACAGCCTTTCCTTTTCACTATAGTACATTATCAGTTCCAGTTACAGACTTGCAAGAATGCATTTATTAGTAACATTGGGTTATTTCACTATAGCACATTATGTTTATTTCATGCAGAAAAAAATGTAAATAAAGTCAGAGCAACAAATAATGCTATGAATTTATAATTGTTAAAGCTGAAAATGTTATTTTAAGGACCTGATACTGTTTTTTGTGCTTTGCAGATATTGTTAAATATTTTCCAGGTTGATTTTCCAGTTTGATTTTAAATACAGTCAAGAAAAATATTACATCAGGCACTCAGCCTTGCACAAGATATGGAAAAGGGGAGGTTTGGAAGGCCTCAGCATCAAAGGGACACAGGAAAGGACACTTGGACATTATAGTAGCCCTTCCAATACCTAAGCAGTGACTGGGACAATACAGAGTAAGGCCTAAACTTGGCAAGAGCTGTGGTGCACAAGTCGACTATCTACAGAAAATGTGTTTCAGTTATTTCTTCAATGTTTGCTTAAATGTGTTTCAGTAATCTAAACAAAAGTATTCTTTAAAGTTAAAAAGTTTTATGATAATTGCATAGCAGTGCTACTTTTCAGTTTAAATGTGTTTCATTTATCTAAATTCTTTAAAGTTAAACTGAGTTAAAGCAAGTATGTAAATGTTCTCATGTTTTCAGAGAGTTGTGCAAAGTATTAGTTTTCAGTTTAAGGTTTTGTCTATGTTCAGACAATACTTACAGAAAAAAATGTAGTAGTAGTTTAATTTCCAGAATATAACATTTAACAGATTCAGTTATGCTTTTATCTCTGTTCAGGTAACACCGGTAAGAAGATATTCCTTTAGTATTAGTTTAGTTAGTTTCCAGAATATACACAACTATTTTACATGTTCAGTGTAAATATGTATGTCTAATGTAAATTTCAGTCAAGATTTAAAATATAATATTCCTACTCAGTTATGATTTCAGTATAGTAGATTTAGTCAGATTTTAGAATATAACATTCATACTCACAGCACACAATTACAGCACATTTCACATTATTCAGTCATTAGCTTTAAAGGTAAAGTGACAGAATTATTTGTACAGGCTTATTAAAGTAAGTTATTTAAAGAATAAGTAGCAATAGTTATTTAATATGCTCATGGCATATTAGGGCAGATTTAATTTGTTAATTCATTTACAGAATACAGTGCACGTCACATAATATTGTACATTAGACAGAAAGTTAAAAAGACACTGACAGAGTATGCAAAGGCATAAATCTGAAATACAAACAGCATAGGTTTTATTGAAGGCATTTCTACCATAACAGCACATAAATATTTACAGGATATTTAAGACACTAATTAAAAAGGCAGACATCTATTACAGCACATAAAAATTGAAAAGGTAAATAGGATTATTAGTAACAAATTTAGCTGAAGATTTACAGACACAAGTTAATACAGTGTATGGTGATTGTAATTATATCATAAAGTTAAGAGACTTCAATACATATAGACCATAAATGCACAAGTGACACCTAGAGGTCAAAATTGAAATTGGAAGTTTATTTACCAGATAAAGAAAATGTATTTTATATTAGTATTAGTTCTAGTGATCATTATAGTAGCTTTTACAGACTAAATTAATACATTTATAAAGTAATTACAGAAGTAAATCCCATCTCAGTAATTTCAGAAACAATTGCTACAAAATAAATGCTACATAAATACAATTAGTAAAAAGGATGTTGGATAGTCTTGAAAATGTAAGGTTAGGCCTGTGTCTTCATTTTATATTTCATACTTTAAAGTAACAACAGAAATAAGATGTGTGTGTGTGTGTGTGTGTGTGTGTGTGTGTGTGTGTGTGTGTGGTGTGTGTATGTGTGTGTGTGCGCACGCTCATGTATCTTCAGGAGGAGTTAGATAAGATATCATTTAAATGTATAGAAATACAGTATTCTCTTTGCATGAGTCCAAAAATGCAGTCATAGTAAAGCAGGCTTTCACAGCTTGCATACAATTTCAGTAAATACACTTTCAATCAGTGAAAATAACTTTCAATCAAAAATACTGTTAAGAACAGAATACACAGGACTTTGAGAACAAACAGATCTTACAAGGCTTGGAAACCAATGCTAAAGAGGCATGCAGATCATTACACGGTTTTGATATTATTAGAAAATACTTCAGACACTGTCAATTGAGTCAGTTAAGTTAGTTAGTTTGGACTGATATGCAGAAAGTCTTTGCAGTACAGACTCTTCAGTATGAGTACAGAGGTCAGGTCAAATATTCAGCATTCCATAATATTAATTATACTATTCAGGAGGAAAAGACTGTTTCAGCTGATATTATTCAGAAGAATCCAAATGTATATGCAGAACCTTTGGATATATTTATCAGCTCTGTTATTGTTATCTAGCATTCCAGAATATTATGTTATTAGGATATTCTTGAATCTGTCTTCACTGCACCTAATAAAACATTCTTAACTGAGCTACAGTTTGCAGATGTTATTGTAAAAGGTACACAAAGACTTGGCCCATAAAGGACAGACTGGCACCTGTTCAGCACAAGTGTGGGTAAATAACAGATAAAGGCATTCATTCCAGTCTCATTCCAGTTGCTTCCAGTTAATTCCAGTATTAAACAATTTTATTAATTATTTCACAGTGTTTTGTGAAAGTATGTACAGAGGTAAAATTTGCTGCATCCAGAATACTTCTAGAGTCCAAAACTTTCTAAAAAGCCATAGATGAAGCCAAGGCCCTGGTAAAATGTACTTTGATCCTACTTGGAATAGTTTTGTTGTGGTGGGAATAACAAAAGGTAATAGCCTGGGGAAACCATTTAGAATGATTCTGCTGTGAAACAGGTTGTCCCTTCTTCTTACCTTCAGAAGAAATAAACAACTGATTGGAAATTCTGAAAGATTTTGTTCTGTCAAGATAGTACCTTAGTTGTCTGTGGGCATCCAAGATGTGAAGTATCCTTTCCCTCTCATTTTTGGAGTCGGGAAAGAACACAGAGAGATGGATAGTTTGGATTAAAGTAAAATCATATACTATTTTAGGCATAAAAGAAGGATTTTTTTAATGAAACCCTGTCTGTGAGGAAAATGAGGTAATGTTGACCCCAGCATAAGAGCTGGCAACTCAGACACCTTTCTTGAAGAGGTCAGAGCAACTGTTTTCCATGTTAAGAACCTTAGGTCAGCCAGATGATCTGGTTCAGAATGGAGCAGCAGTTAGCTTCTCTAGCACAAAATTAAAATCCCAAGGAGGGGCCACCAGTTTTCTTGCAGCTCTCTCATGCGATATCCCTTTCAAAAACATTTTGACATGAGGAGGATCCTTGAGCAGAAATGCTAAAATGGCCAACAAATGAACCTGATAGAAAGTAACTCAAACAAATATTGTAAAACCAGAGAAATACTAGCCCTAATGGGTACTGGTTATGTTGTTGGCACTTACTAGAAAAACTTCTTCATGTGCTTACATATGATTTTCTAGTAGCAGACTTTATTGCCTTCATTTTTAACTGCTGCACATCTTTAGTAAACATGTGCTGAAAAGGTATTAAGACCGTATTATCTAAGTAGTCAGTTGAAGTTTACTGGGGTCAGGATGTATCAAACAACCCTGTTTTGTGTGAGTAGATCCAATCTGCAAGGAATCTTGTGGTAATTGCCACTGGCCTTTTCCCAAAGAAGGGAGAACCACTGTTGCCTTGGCCAGAAGGGATTCACCACAATTGTCTTGGGGATCCCTTTTGAATCTTTATAAGTACCCTGGATACCAGTGGAAAGGGTGGAAAAATATACAGAAACATTACTGTCCAAGGAAAAGAAAAGGCATCTGTCTTCCAGGCCTCTTGCATGGAGTCTGGGATCAGAATTTTTCTGGCTGATTGTTCAGAGCGGAGGCAAAAAGGTCTACTTGAAGACCCACACAGATATATGAAGTCTTGGAAAACCCCTTGATCTAGTTGCCATTTGTGAGGTTCTGCCTTTGTCCCGTTCACCTTGTCTGCCACATAAATTTGCTCTGACAGAATGTAAAATGTCCATAGAATGAGATTGTGCTGTAAGGCTATATTCCAAGCTAACATTGCGAGTCTGTATACGTGGTAAGATCTGGTTCACCCTTACTTGTTTATGTACCACTTTACTGTGGTATTGTCTGTAACAACTTGAAGTGGTCAGGGTGACCAAAGATGATTCAGAGAGTTTAGTGCCTTGATAAGGGCATTCATCATTTTTATGTTTATGTTCTCTTGTCTGTCTTTGTTGACCCAGATATGGTGCATTTTTAATCCCCTTGATACTGCCCCCAAACAATGTCTGAGGTGTTTTTAATGACTGACTGCTTTGGAGCACATGGGGAGAAAGGGAGTACTGGATTCAGGTATCTTAGATGTCTCCACCAAATGATTTCTCTTTTTACAAATCTCAGCACTGGAATCTGAAAAGATGTGGTACTGGGACCCAAGACTCTTCAGATACCATTGTATCTTTCTCATGAGTAGTTGTGTCAGAGGTGTCGTGAGAATTATAGATGCTATGAGACCTAGAGAATCCTGAGATCTTTCCTCACACTGATAAAATTCTGAGTGTAAAACCCCTGGAATAGGTCTAAATATAGATATATTTTTTTCCCGTGGAAGACATGTTCTTTGTACTGAAGTGTTTAGCAGGTACCCCAGGAATGCAATCCTGTGTGATGGAGTCAAAAAAGAATTTTGAATGTTCTCTTGGAATCACAGCTAGATGTAGGAGATCTCTCACCAAAATGAGATATTCATGACACTATGAAAAAAGCCTGAAATGATAAGCAAGTCATCTAAATACAGAAAAATATAGATATGCTGTAGCTTGCAATGGGCTATGACAGGAAGTAGACACTTTGTAAACACTCTTGGGGCAGCAATAGCCCAAGTCAGGCAGAGAACTGATAATGTGATCCAGACACTTAAAACCTTAACTAACATCTGAAATCTGGATGAATAGGGATGTGATGATAACCATCTTTTAAATTTAAGGTTAACAAAACACTCAAATGAAGAAGAAGGGGTAACAGGTTGTGAAGTGAAAGCATTTTAAACCAGAGCACTGTCACATACTGGTTTAGGGAAGAAAGGTCCAGAACTGATCTCCAGGCATTTTCTTTCTTTCTTTCTTTGGCATGAAAAAACATTTTAGAATAAAAGCCTTTCCCCAACTGGGAAAGAGGAACAGTTTCTATTTCCTCCCTGAGACAGCATGTGCTTTTAAATAGTAAGGAACAGAGGGGTGTGGTCTGGTTGATGTGCAATAATTCCCTGGAAAGGAATAATTTCTTCCCATTGCCATAAGTATACTTACTGAATCTGCCTCAGCACCCTTCTGTCAGAAACAAACTGTTATCAAAGACAGAGAAATTAAGATTTTGGCTTTCTAGAAAAGATAAGGGACTGCCAGGATGGGAGGAGAAAACTATCCTTTGTTTTGAGCGGGGTTCTTGATTTTTTAGGGAACCTCCCTGACATTGTTTTTTAAATGCCTGTTTACCAGCATTTTACTGAGACTATTTATTTTGCTTCTTGCCAAAACTGGACAAGGAAGCAGAACAAAATCTGACAGATACTCTGTATCAGCCTGAGTTTAGATGCTGGGAATTCCAACTGTACTGGCTAATAGTATTTTTTGAGGGGTTAAGAAGCCTCAGTGTTTTCCCACTGAAGACCCTGGCACATTCTGGAAATAGGCTCAGAGACGAGAATTTCTCACAAAGTGACTTAGCTACAATAGTATCCTCTGAGTCTGAATCAGAAATCTGAGGAGAAAAACCTATACACATACTATTCCTGTCCAGTGGAACTGGTGCAGGAGATGATAAATGTTTAATTTTCTGTTTCTTTTTGACAGGAAAGTTGGGACACATAGGGATATTCATGGCAGCAGCAGCAACTTCCCTAGGGATGGGCACAGGATCCTGGTTAAGAATGGGCACCTTCCCTGCCTCTTTTTCAAAGACTGAAAAAAGTGTCTCTGTTTTGCTCACCAAGGGGACCCCAAAAGCCACAGAGAAGATGGCTGTATGGAAAACATCAGAGGGATATGGGGAGAAAAGATGAGTGGTCTGAGGAACCAGCTTTGGCCACAGCAGAGTTACCCACTTGAAGCTGAGGGAAATTGCTAGCCTGCTGTGGTGGCAAAGGCTGTTTAGTTAACTTTTTCTTTTTATGGTCGAAAGAAGGACTGACCATGGGATCAACAGTTTATTCAATCATCAAGCCAAAAATGATGCTCTTTTCCTATGAAAACCAAGGAGCACAAACTGGTGGAATATAAATTGTAGTTAAAAGCAACTTTTCACAGAAAAAAAATACAGTAGAAAAGCACTTTAATACACTTTATTGCCTTAAAAAAGCAATTCAAACATATTTTTTCCACAGGAAAAATCACTTTTAAAATATTTGAACTGTTTGAAATTGTCAGAAATAAAAGTGCACTCCTATTGAAAAGTACAGTAAAGTCGCATGACAGTCAATAAAATACATATTCTTGGCTTAATAAATACTTTCCTAAACAGGAAAGAATGTTTAAAAACAATAAAAATAATATGTGGAAGGATTTTCCTGAAAGGGAATTTTTCTGCTCAGCAATGGAACAGCACAAGCTGACTGTTGATCCTCAAAAGTCTGCACTGGACTCTCTTTGGCAGTAGGAAAGCTCTGTAGGACTTGGTGCCCAAACCCAGCTCAGCTTAAGCTGACTAATGGTTTGGGTGCATGGAAGGTGCCTTGAAACTTTGGATGCTGGCCGGGTGTTATATCCTATGAAGACACTTATGCTACTGCAGCAGTGGTCAATATGATAAATGTCTGCAATTTATGAAATTTTAGAACCTTAGTTCCTTTAGGTCTTATGAAGTTTAATTATTCGGTTGTTTGAGATGAAAATGCTTAACTTTTTAATAATGTTAAATAAAGTTGTTAGCCAAGTCATGATGTTTTATTTGTTTTTTTATTGCAGAGCTGCACAATGTTTCCAGTTTGTTGTTTGCTTTTGTTTATATTAAAGTCTTCTACTTATTGTTGGTTGGGCTTATCATTGTTAATTACTACTACCTGTTAGCATTTGCTTATTGCTTTTCCATTTTTCATATGATTTCACATGATAAAATTGAGGATGTTTGCTTTTGGATTGCCATGTTCTTTCTCTGTTGTTTATTTGTAAAATGTTTTCCTGGGGCTCCATGAAAATGGGCTCTGCTCAGTTTCAACATTTCCCACACAACAAGCAAACAAAAGTGAATAATTAAAGTAGATAAAACTCATACTTCATGTGCTGACCACTCTGAGCACCATCACTCACAATGGCTTCACTCATGAATTGTAAGCAAAGTCCAAAATAAAGTGGGGCAAGTGTTTAAAATCGGGGACACTTTTTACATGTAGTAACATTACTATTCACTTAGTATTTAGAATAAGATGAACTATATGAGCATGCATTCTCTGAGGACCAGAAAGTCTCCAGCTCCTATATTGTTTTAATGCTATTTTGTGAGATTAAATATAAATTAGCATTCTGCTTGAAATTTTCTGAGGAATGCAACAACCTTTTTCAAAAATGTCAGGGACAATCGTAAAACTCATAGACATTGACAGTTATGTTGTGAGCTAATACAAATGGAAAATATAGGTTTCTGTTTACACATACCATAAAGCAGAATCACAATGTGCTTGTTTAGCCTAAAATACAGTTCTTGGTGGACTGACTGTGGATCTCTACTAGACAGAGTAGGGACGATGCATCTTTCCTTTTAGCTCAGAAATCGTCGTTCAGAATCTCTTTTCCTACCTTTGCCTCTTTGGAGTTACATATTGAATGGATGAGCAGTCCCTTCTGTCCTATCTTCAGTATAGTTGCATGCAGTAATAAATAGTAACAACAGGGCTCTTTATCTAGTAATACTACACAGTGACAGGTTTTTCTCTTGGAGCTTTATTGTCTGGAGACTGAATGCTCCTATTCTCCATTGTTAAGTAAAAGAACCATTCAAATTACAACGTACTACAGATACTCATGTGCCATTAGTCCACAGCTGACCTGCTTTCTGTCATTTGCCGAAAAGGTCAGTGCCAGACTTCCAACTAACTTGATTCTACCTGGTCTAACCCTAAAACTCTTATCCTCACCCTCACCCTAATCCAAAACCTTGCTTGCTAATCCTGAATCTCGCAGAGACCCCTTATATCTAATTGCTAAAGTCACACTAACTCCCATCCACTTGCTCCCTATGGCCTACCTTGCTTGAACTCAAATGCCTATTCAAGTGGCAGCCCATGCAGAATTGCCTGAGAAAAGAGAAACCAGATGTGAGACTGCAGTTTGCAAACAGATGGAACTGGAGAAAAAAAAAGCACAGCCAGATTACACCTGTTGTTATTATGAAAACATAGCTACATGTTAATACTGAAATTTGTTTTGCACTCATCATCTGAGTGTAACAGGTAATTTGAAAAGTGTAGCATTATCCCACTTAAAAAGATGATGTGGTGAGAGGAGTAGTAAAATTAATCAGAAGCAGAACCCCCCTGTTGCTGATCCATTCGCTAGCTGGTCGATGTATGATGATGGGGTAAGGTGGTGCAATGATGATGATGATGATGATGATGATGATGATAATGGCTGCACAGAATCTAATTCTTAATGGCAGACATTTTGCGTATTACTAGGCAGCAGTTAAACAGGAATGATGAGGTGGGATGTGGTTATTCTGGCATAAACAAGAATACCTCAGCAAGTTGGGGAGTAAAGAATAAGAATACTGAAATACACTGAGAAACATATACGATAGAAAGGATGTTCTACCGTTTAAGCATATACCTGTCATTTGTTTTGTCTGCAGATTTAAGCTTTACTCCATCAAAATTAGTAATGTACAAGTAACACTAAATTTAATACAATCAATAAAAATTTCTTACTATTAAACTTTTTTTTAAATTAGTGTTAACTTGTACTTTAAGAGTTTTATTTACTTAATTGATTGATTAACTAGCTTTGTACAAAAAGAGGGGGAACATTTTTGGTGATTTTATTCTGAAGAAGCCTGTCTGACAAAAGCGTAATAAAATCGTTTGATGCTATTTTAGAGTTTTTCTTCATAGTTTCCAAGAACTCCTTAAGGCATCCAGTGGTCGTGATGTTTTTTTTTTTTTTTTTTTGTGTTTTTGGTGTATCTTTTTCCACCCTTGTGTGTTTTTGGTTCTACAAAAATACCAAATACTTCAAGACAATATAAATGAGAAAGGAGCAAGTCGACATAAAATATATCACTGTTTCAAACAGGAATAGAACAATAGGATATGGACTCTTTACAACAGAAACTGTCCATAAAATAAAATTCAAATGATAAGTCAGGAATACCAAGGCTATTACTATCTCATTTGCCTTGATGCGGACATAATATTGCATGTTGTACCCTCAGATGTTTCTAGCTCAGCCTAAATATTATGCTTTGAATAAAGTTATAGCTCTGAGTACAGGCTTCCATTATCTTGTCTGTCTTGATTTATAGGTTCATAGATTATAGGTTCATAGATTAGTACTAAGCTAACTGCCCTTGTGAGCCTTTTTAAGCCTAGCCAATTATCCCATGTGAGACTCAAACCCTGCACCTTGTGTTTGTAAGGCAAACACCTTAACCATTAGGCCACCCTCCCAACCCTTAGGTACAACATTGTGTTTGTTACCATCACACTTCTCGTGTTTGGCCTAAATATATTGTTTAAGTTGAAGATCTAGATACTAAATTAATTCCGTTGGACAAGTTCATACCATGAACCATATGGTGTTTAAATAGTTTCAGACTTACACCTGTATAAACTAAATCCACCTTTTTCGGATTATATGCCCAAAATTTTAAAGATAAAATGCTATGACATGAACACAGAGATGTTTGAGAGGTATTTGCCTCATTTATTATATAATTTTTCCTTTCCAACAGCAAATGGAAGTTACATAATTTGACCCTAAATTAATTCTGTTTTTCCAGTCTTGTTTAAGAGGTTGGTGACAATGAGGTGGTAGTAAGCTCATCTGTCTGAATCTGTACGTGCTGGGGAGACAGAGTGCTTTCCTTTTTTGGCTCACTCTCCATTGTGTAAGTTAAACTATGTTTCCCTGCAACAATCATAGGTTAAAACACACCAGTCCAGAACCACGGTAAGAAGGTTAATTACAAACACACAGATAAATCAAGACAACGAGTTTCACATGATACAATACTTTTTCACATTTTAAATTAAGATTGAAGGCATTGCTTAATACTAAATTAATTACTTTAGCAATTATTATATACATCAAAGAAAATTATAAAGTGCACCTGTAGTACACTAAAAATATAGTCAGTACATATAAAACATATAATAACTGGAAAACAAAAAAAGTGAAATGAAATAAAGATACTATAAACAACTCTATACTGTACTTATACAGCTAATTATTGACATATCTGGTTAAAGCATTAGATACAATATCCCACTTGGGCATTGTCAACAAACTTATGGGAATAACTATAAAATCCTTTACAACATGGTGGATGGCTAGCTGGCACTGACAAGACTCAGATGGTTAGAATCAGTGAGGTCACATCCACAAAGAGACCAGTTACCTGTGAAGCCACCCCAGGTCTCGGTGCTAGGCCCACTTCTCTTTGGCATCTACTTCTCTGATGTCAAAGCCAATATTAAAGGCCTTTGGCTAACCAGCTTCACAGATGATTGCAAACTGGGAGCAGTCATTGAATACCCCCAAGACAAGAACACCCTTCAGGAAGTTTTAATACAAACAAAGGCTTCATGCCAAAGCCATGGCTTAAACTTAATACCAAGAAATATATTATAGCACCTTTTGAGAAGTCTGCTACCCCGGGTAGCTATGTCATCAATAAAACACCCTTAAAAGTTGTTTCCCTAGTCAGGGATCTGGGAACTCATGCAGATAGTAAAATAGCTTTCAACCAAGATAGCAGGAAAATCCTTCTATGTTGCTCAATTTGTAAGCAAGGGCATGGCATCTAGGTCCAGATGGGTCATCATACCACTGTAGCTGGCCCTCATCAGACCCACAGACTGTAACTCCCCCTTCAGTATGTACCTGAACAGACACATGCAACAGCTGGAAAATTCCATAACAGTTCTTACAGAAAGAATGCAGGGAATACATACAATGTCCTAAGCTGATTGCCTTAAAGCCCTGTCTCTTTACTCAGTATCATACATATTTTTGAGAGGTGATCTTTGCCTGGCATACAAGGCATCCCTGGACCCTGTTTTGATGACCCTTTTGTATATCTTCAAAACAAACAGCATCAGAACTACTAGATTAAGAGCCCTAAATTTTGCTTGCAACATAACAGGGCATGTTGGACAGACAGATATGTTTCTCAGAGAATTCAGTTTCTGTGGAACAAGCTCCTCATCTATGTGAAGCAGAGTTCCTTGTTATCCTTATTTAAGTGCAATTTGGACCAATGAATGGGTAACAGGAAATTCACCCCTGCTCTGGTGCCTATGTCTGTGATGGACAGAGGCAGTCAGTAAATTATGCCCCTATATAAATCAAATTTGCGGGTCACATTTGGGTTGTACATCTAGGCTTATAAGGTTACCCTAGTACTATGAACCTACATTTGGATTTACCAGCATGTCCATCTGAGCTAAGACCCATTTTCTCTTGAGGCCTAGTAGTAAAAGTTCCACAGTATGTTATAGGCATAGTTGTGGCAAGACAAAATAACAAAGAAAATGTATGCACCAATGACACATAAAATATGCAGCGATATTTGTTCCATAATGCAAACAACCTTAATGCAACATAAGAAACGTATATCAGACCTCTCAACTGTCCAGATTTTTGACTCAAAATTTTGGTCTGTTCCTCATAAAATTTGTGGTTTTCTGACAAATCATTGAGGATGGAAGTCAGTAAATAAATCACACATTTGAGTTTCAGACTTAGTAGTCTTCAGAAAATGCATGCTAACACAAATCTTGTTAACCTAGCAACGTTCAAAGTTCATAAGAGCAATATTTAAAATTCGTCCTTATTTTTAGACCTTTATCCCCCATTATTTAGGCTTTGTCCTGATTTCTTGCATTAAGAGGCAAAGAGATATGGGCTACATACACATAATCTAAAGAAGGTAGAGTAACATTTGCAGTTCTAGTGTACATAACATCAATGTTTAGCCTGGTCACGTTTCAGCAATAGTTCAGGTAATAATCACACTAGTGTGTTTAGTCAGTTAGAAAAGGCTATAAAGAGTAAGATGTTGTTGAGTTTCATTACAAAAATAACAGCAGATCTCACATCCTAAATGGCATAATTTGGATAAGATCACAATCCATTACAAAACATGCTGCTGTAAGACTAATATATTTCAAGCTTAATACTTTTAAATGATTGATTTATTGATGAGTTAAAGTAAAAAGAGAATAAGCTAAGCACAGTGTAGGGAATGCATTATATTTATGCTGTCTTATGTGTAAATTTGTGAGTTTGCTCCAGCTTGAGCTTTTTGGCCATGATGCAGAAGGATGCATAATACCAGTCTTTATAGGTGGCAACTGGATAATTTTACATAATAAAACATAGAAACACATGAATAATAAAAAAAGTAAATAAAAAGGGAAATGAATACAGTGCTATATAATATATTCTACTATCAGGACCAGTTTACATTCACAATGATTTGTTGATGCTTTATTTATTTGCATTTGTAAGAAACTTTTAAGTACATGAGTAATGAGTTTTAATTAATTGTATCTTGCATATTAAATACAAATGCTCTTACTTTTCAAGATGCTGCAAAATAGTGTTTGTGCCTGTAAGTTGTAGACTATCTACCATTCCTTGGAAATTATAAAACTTGGTGTCAGTACGATTTTGACAGAGGTCAACGTATGACAAGTAGCTGAGAATGGTATCTAGTCTGCTGTTCGGACTAAAGTAATGAAAATAATTGTCCATTTCCAGCTGCCATTTCTTTAAGCTTTTTTTGAGCACTTTGTACATCTGCATATTTATTATATGTGGAGAAAGTGGTTCCCATTTTTTATTAATCAAGATGTCTGAACAGGCCATCTCCTTTCTCAATGACTTCTTGGCTGGTGGTGTAACCGATGCATTCTTAAAAACTGCAGCGGCACCTACTGAAAGAGTCAAACTGTTATTACAAGTGCAACGTGCAAGTGATAAATGACTGCAGACAAGAATTACAAAGGCATTATTGACTGTGTAGTAGGCATTCCTGAAGAAAAAGGTATGCTGTTATTCTGGCATGGAAATTTGGCAATGTCATTAGGTTCTTCCCTACACAAGCCTTAAAATTTGCCTTCAAGGGCAAGTATAAGCAACTGTTTCTGGGTGGTGTTGTCAAACACCCCCATTTTTCACAGTACTTTGCTTGTAACCCTGCATTTGGTGGTCCTGCAGTTCCAACATCTCTTTGCTTTGTCTAACATCTTGATTTCATCCTAACCTGTCTGGCGCTCATGTTGGAAAAGCTGCAATGGACAGAAAATTCCATGGTCTTGGAGACTGCCTTGTAAAAATCTTCAAGTCTGATGGTCTTAGAGGCTTGTACCAAGGCTTGAATGCTTCAGTTCAAGCTATTATCATCTACAGAGCTGCTTATTTTGGTATCCACAACACAGCTAGAAGTATGTTGTGAAACCCTAGAAACACATCATCATGAGTTAGATGATTACTCATACTGTGACTGCTGTGGCAGGTTTAATATCCTATCCATTTGATACAATTGATCATTGCATGATGATGCACTCTGGGTGAAAAGGAGCTAAGATCATGTAATCTGGAGCAATGGACTGCTGGAAGAAAATTGAAAAAATGTGGCAAAGCTTTCTTCAAAGGTGTACGGTCTAATGTTCTCAGAGGCATAGCTGGTACTTTTCTGCTCATTGCATACAATGAACTTTAAAAAGTCATTTCAGCACTTTTAATTCCAATATATAAGTAGGTGCAAGCTGACCGAGTAGCATACTTTATAGCATAAAAGGACATTAAACTTCTAAAAATCCACTCTTTTTGATTGTATCATTTCTACTCCACACTATAAACCATTTTGCTTGTTGTCTATAGTAGAAAGTGTTTTAAACAATAAAATAAAAGTTTAAAATGTTAAAAAAACTTGGTGTCAGAACTGGGAACTGGGCAGGAAAAATGAAGACAAGGATGTATTCTCAGCTCAGAACACAGTACTATGATTATTAGGTCTACCAGAGTAGAATACAGACTCAGAGAAGAATTAGACAGGAATGTTTTGATACTACAGGTAGTCACATACCTGACAGAACATTTGACACCAGGCGTTCCTATTCCTAAATATAATGACAAGAAAGGGAAAATCAGGAAGAAGTAGAAAAGCAAGAAGATAATGGTCATAAGGTAATGAAATTGAAAGACAGAAATCTATTTGAAGATGTGCTTATTCCAACTGTATGGTTATGCATACAGCGAAACGTATCTAGAGTACAACATGAAACAGTATAGATAAGTTCTAAAGTTTAAAAAAATGGAAAAAAAGAAAGATGATCCATACATGAAATATACTCACTCCCGGAGTCAGTGACTTCTACACATATGTTAACTACTTCAAAATATCTGCATTAATATAATAAGAATATGTAAATATGAAGGAGCATATCTGAATTGTGTTTATTTCAGTCACAAAATGTTTCTCAGATGGCCCAGGGGCAATAGGTGCTGTATTTAGTTAAATAAAGGCCACATATGCTGCTCTTTCTTTAATAGATGGAAATGATATTGAGTGTATAACTGGGCCATTTTCACCCAGTATGAACATGTTAATAGCTTCATAGGTACTTACTAAGCGAATGATCTGTGAGATTCTAAAGAAGCCTAGCGTTACATTCCTGTGGCAGTTTTTAGCCTTTATATTCTGCATACAGATAATCCAGAGATAGGCTGAAGAAGGCTATGTAGGGACATTTATGTGTTCAAGAATATTACTGAGGAAAAATATTAATATTATATCATATTCCATATTAGGAACAGTCCTAGAGAAACATCTGAAATAGTTATAGAAAAGACCAATAGGTGTATTGGCCAGAATAAATCTTGTTCAGACAGTTCTGAAATTATATAAAAAAACATGGTTGACATTTTAGTCAAACTACTACATAATGTGGATTAATGAAAAGAAATCAGCATTGTGGTGTAGATAGTTTGACCTAAGGAAACACATTTTCTGGTATGAAAATCAAATATTTCCATTTCTGCACTGATCTATTTCTATAGTATCAAGACTTAAAAATTACTGTCTCCTACACTATCAAAAGTGATACAAGGTCATCGACTGGGCATGGTATATAGACCAAAGTCTTCTATACATCCCATAGATTATTATTGCATATGCATACTAATAATGCATATATCCAAAATTATCCAAAAAAGTTACATTTAGTCTTTGCGGTTTACCTTTGAAAAGTTGAAATGCAACTTGTCGAAAGACAGTTGCACGAAAGGATGTTTTCAAGATCACAGTTAGCAGAAAATAATGCACTGAATGTGCAATGAGTGAATGCACAACTGACATTCGCTCATTGCAGATTCGGCATTGTGATTGCGGAGTGCACTATAGTGGGGACTGGGAAATGGATCCCTTCCCCACTGTAGTGCGTCCTCGGAGTTAGAATATTAAAGAAGGGGGGTGGGGGATGCAGCCCCCACATGGGTGGAGCAGGGGGACTTGCCCCCCCTGCATTACATTGTGTGTTTGGCATTGTATTTCAAAACTCAGCGAATCTGCTGTTCGATTTTCTGAGTTTCGAACATTGGTGCTATTCGGAATGATGGTTTTGTCATTTCTGTTCGCACAAAGGGCTGTTCGACAGGTTGATTTTCAACCTTTCAAAGGTAAACCAGTCTTTGCGCTATAATGACTCATTGATTGCTTTAATGCTAATTGATTTGCAGGAAAGTTCCGGTTTATGCTATGAAATGTTTGTTATTAATTCATGATAAACATTTGCACCCATATCAAATCTTCCTGGACAAATAGCAGACACTAACTGCATATATCATGATACCCAGCAAAACCTGAAGGCATGAAAGAAAAGTATAATTAACACCCAAAGTCATGAAAGTATATTATGATTACCAACCAAAGGCATGAAAACATATTATGATTAACAACCAAAGGCATGAAAGCATATTATGATTAATGGGTTATTTAGGAAAATGAACTCAGGAGTAATAGTACCAATGTTACCAATTGATGTCATATTAGGATGTACCTTTCCTTACTTTATGCAACTGAATAAAGAAGCAATGAAGATTTAGTAAAGCACAACAACAATATACAAGTGAACAAAATTATAAAGGAGCGAAATACTATTTTTTTCTTTCATTTAGAATATTTTGAAGAAATCACATGTAGAAGGACAATACTAACACAAATTCCTGTCTTACGTATATATTAAACAATATCAGTGAAAAGGTAACAGATATTAGTTCAGGCCTAAAGAAGACTCCCACCTTAAACTGCACTAAGAAATTAGCAGCTGAGGTCAGGAGGCAACTATGATGTGTAAAATATTGCCTGTCGAGATCACGTAGACGGATACAGCTCTGAATATGGCCCAGGCCAACCAAGTTCACTCAACAGCTTGGGTGCTTGATAGCACAAGCAGGAGAATTGGTGTCCCCATCCTGGGAGATAAGGGGGTGAACATATTGAGTCACACCATCGTGTTTGGTCCCCAGGGGACACATGGGGGGTGTTGTTCTTGGTGAGGCAGGGCTTTGGTTGAGTCACATGCAGAGGCATGGACAAAACACAGTGAAGCCCATTATGTGTCATTTTCTTGAATGGTACGAGTGCAAGGAAGGGGCAGAATTAGGCCTTTGGTGAAAATATTCCCACAGCAGCAGCAGTATAGTTCTGCCCCAAGAAGCCTTGGTGTGTGCAACAACCCTGAACATGGGTTGAAGCTAGTCTGAGTGTGACTAAGTTGGGTTCATTAAACTTGGTATTCAAGGAAAGGCCCTGGGGTCAGCTATGGGAGACCAAGAAATTGGAAAAAAGCTATAATGTGTAAATGGGGAAGTCAAAAAATCTTGAAAAAATATTATGTATAAAATGTGCTATTATGCAGAAAAAATATATATAACCTAACAGAGTAGAAGAAAAGTAATAATAATTAATTAATTCTATTTACATCAGTTAGCTATTTCCAATAGTTTGTAATTACATGCTTGAGACTCAGAAAATCAAGCTGATGCCTGTGAACACTGCACAACAGTAGGAATGCTAAACACCAACATTACCTTCTATCCAAACTTGCACCCTTCTGGACCCATGTTAGTACTTGATCCAGAGTCCAGTGTGGTAGGCAATTTCGGCATCTGGTGTGTTTTTCAGGAATGTTGATATTTGGCATGCTGACTTTCATGCTATGGTTGCACTGTTTGCTCAACTCAACCTTCTGAGTCTTTGTCATCCAATAGTAAACTGTTTCTAATGCTCATCATATGGTGAACCCATGGGACCTATCAGACAGAACATGGGAAAAATCATCAGTATGACGTACTGGCCCAGAATGAAGCAGAATATTTACAACATGTGGTAAAAGTTAATAAAATATCAAGTTCCATTTCCTTGTCAGGTCCTTTTTCAGTTACTTGCCCCACCTCTGTATATATGTGTCGAGATGTATGAATATTACAGATAACTAATTATTCATGCATTTTAATGTGTGTTGCCTCAGAAAGTGGAACTGTCTTATCTCAGGCATATATGTTTTATATGGATTCACTTTATAATCTCGAAATACTGAAATCTCAAATTTCAGTATCCCGAGACTATAAAGTTGAACACTCACAATTCTGAAATCCCAAAAGTGCGAAATTCAAAATTATGACTTTTAAATAAACCCTCTACCACACAAACAGACACACACCTTCCTCCCCACACTACAACAAACTAAACACTAATAACCACACACATACACAACACAAACACACACACACACATAACCTACATATAAGCAAGGGGACAAGCCCCCCTGCACCCCCCAGACCCCCGCTACTTATATATACTAACTCCGAGGCTGCACTAAAAAGAAAAAGACATTAAAACTACCACTACATATTCTACATTCCCCTTGCACAAACACACATCGCATACTTACAAACACCACCACTCTCAACAGTTACACACTCATACCCTTACCTACCTCCCCTAACCTACACCTAAAATTTCCCAACACATTGACACACACTCAAACCCCCTATCCAAAACCCTTAAAAAAACAGCACTTATCTGAATCTCCATACATATCCACACAACAGCACGCAAACCATGTCCCACATCACACCGCTCCTTACCAACACAGTAAATCCTACGTTGCGCACCACCACAACTGTGGATTCGACATTTCGAATTCGAGCAAGTGCAGTTTCACTCAACTGCACTTTCGTCACTTTTGTCTCGAAATACTGAAATTCGAGATTTCAGTATTTCGAGATAGTGAAGTACTTCCGTTTTATATCCAATACATGCATTGTGATTATTTCTGAAAATAGTAACTGAGGTATTTTACTTTATTTTATTGCCATAGATTATACAGTCATGACAGATGGTGTGCCATTTATCTGTATCTCATTTTTTCCATTGATATTTATGTTGAATATAAGATTTCTAATATTGATGGAGAGAAACAGTAAATGTAATCAAACATATCATTGAGAGATAATTCTATGTTTGGATTTTATATTACATAGTCCATAGTCTGTCATTGACAGAGGGACAGAAGGCCTGCACAATACTGTAAAATACTCAAACAGCTATGCACAATGCACAAATATCAGTTATTCAGGAAGAAACTGGGATGATCTGCTATGAGTGTTCTTTGCATAATTACACAGTAAAGCAGAAAAAATATCAGAAAGACAGTAAGGTTTAATAAAACAGCATGAGCAAAGAGAAGAAATGAGAAACCAGGGTTTCTAAAGAAAGAAACTCTTTTTAATATTTATGAATAAAGTGAAGAGGAAGGCAATACAGTATGACACAGTCACTATGTAACTTCCCATTCAGTTAAGAGTTCTGGCTTTGGTCAGGTGGTTATTACTGATGTTTATAAATTAAGATACTTATTGGATGTTCCCTTTCAGCTGCATCTGAAAATCAGTGACTTAGTTGTCAGACCAACATATCTTGCACTTCAGACTTAGGCACCCACCATTTTTTTCCACCGGATACAAAGCTGTCCATTGTAACAATTTATAGAACTTCAGCAGTGACACTTTATAGGTTCATAGGTTCATAGGTTCATACTAGGCTATCTGCCCTGGGGCATTTAGAAGCCTAGCCCGATTGTGTTTGGCTTATGCCACCCCATGATTTGAGTTTACTGTGCCCATTTTAAAGTTTAGTTTACTGTGCCTCTGTCTAATAGTGACACTGAAGTAATCCCTGGGACAAACCTACGATCCCCCATCCACTCATCAAGATTCCTCTTGAAGAGAGTTAGTGAGGTGCTCTGCCTAACATGAATTGGAATTCTATTCCAGAGTGAAGGGAGCCTCTGGGTTATGAATCTGTCCCTCCAGCATGTTCTATTTATTTCTGTGCTGAGGTTCAAGTCCCTCGAGCGCGTGGCTCTAAGGGATTTAGATTTTCTGAGGTGGAGCATGTCCATTAATTCTGGGTTGGACATAGCTTTATATGTCAGGCATAGATCGCCTCGAAGTAGGCGGTATGCAACTGAGTAGAGCTGGAGTTTTTTTAACCGAGCAGCATATGGCATCTGTTTGAGTCCCTTGATCCTCCTGGTGAGGTACTTTTGGGGTCTTTCTAATTGCTGCAGGTGTCTGGTAAGGTACATCCCAAAGGGGGCATTGTACTCTATGATGGGCCTGATGAGGGATGAATAAAGGGGCATGATTACCTCTCTTGATCTAGATGTGAATCCTTTCATGATAAGGTGGGCTATGTAGAAGGTCTTTCTAACCACTTTGGCAATGTGGTTGTCAAAGGAGAGATTGCTATCAACTTGGCTCCCCAGATCCCTAATTACTTTCTCTGTACTTAATGGGTTACCACCTATGTGGTAATTTGTGGGCACATTGTTTTTGCCAAAGGGTATGACTATACACTTTTTGGCATTTAGCTTTAGGCCATGGCTCTGGCACCAGTTATCCGTCTCTGTGAGACCTTTTTGAAGGATGTTTGTGTCAGCTGGGGAGTCGATTATGGCGCTCAGTTTGCAGTCATCTGCGAACTTGGTGAGCCATAATCCTTCCACGTTGGCCTGTACCTCAGAAAAGTAAATACCGAACAGGAGAGGTCCCAGGACAGAACCTTGTGGGATGCCACTTGTGACCGGTTTGGAGTCTGACATGGCTCCAGCAACTCTGACTCTGTGGGTTCTGTCTTTGAGCCAGTTTGCGACCTATCTTGTGACATAGGGGTTTATATTTAGGCTGGATAGCTTATCTATGATGCCCGAGTGGGGTATTGTGTCAAATGCCTTTGCGAGATCCAGATAGGCTGTGTGGACTACCTTCCCTTCATCTATGGCCTTGGTGACTGTTTCGAAGAAGTAAACCAGGTTCAAAAGGCAGGATCTGCCCTTGACAAAGCCAAATTGGGTAGGATCTAGCGTCTGTAGGTCCCCAATGTCTTTGTTTATGAGTTCCATGATGATCCTCTCCATAGCCTTGCAGACCAGGCTAGTCAGGCTTATGGGGTGCTAGTTACCAGGGTCTGTAGAGGCGCCACCTTTGTGGAGTGGGACCACTGTTGCTGTACGCCATTCTTTGGGCACATATCCTGTAGTGAGGCTGAGATTGTACAGCAGTTTTACTTGAGGGATTAGTTCTTCTTGGAGTTCATGTAGGACACAACCCGAGACGCCATCTGGTCCCATGGAAGCAGTGTTTTTTGCTTTGGAGAGGGCGGCCTTCACCTGAGCATCAGAGATGTTTGGGAGGCTGCACTCTGTCGGGATAGATACTAGCTCTTTTAGGGGGGAGGGGGTGGAGAAGTTTGCACTGAACCTGTCTGCCAGGATATTGGCGATGTCTGTGGGTTCAGTGTATTTTTTGTCGTTTAGAATCAACTCAGAACAAGTCCGGGAGTTGCATCCCAGGTTCCTAACATAAATGAAAAAGCCTTATGATTGTCTTTAGTGTCCCGAGCAATTTTTCTCTCAAAGCTGGCCTTGGAGGATTTTATGAGGGATCGTAATTTTTTGCTAGTACTGATCAGAGATGCCTTCCCTTTTAGAGATTTTGCTCTATCATGTAGTAGCTTCCTCCTTCTGTTGTACAGTTTATTTATGGCTGGGGTCCACCAGACTGGACGCCTGCCTTTGGGTGATTGGGTCTTGATTTTGTTTGGGATAGCATGATCCATGCATTCCTGGAGATGTCCGTAGAATGCGTTTATATAGGATTCTGCAGTTTGGGCCGTATTTTCCACTGGCCCTGGGGCCTTGACGGATTCCACTTCGGTTTTGAGAAGTGTGAAGTTTGCTTTTGAGAAGTTTTTCACTGTGGTTTTCTGGGCTGGGGGTGGGGTTGGGATGTGGATATCCAGTGAAATTAATTTATGGTCTGATCTTACCAATGAGGGATATACTTCTGGTATGAAGCATAGAGTCCCCATATTGGTAATGATCAGGTCTAGTATGTTATCCCCTCTTGTGGGAGTGGTGACTAGTTGTTCCATAGCATTTGAGTTTATAAATTCCAGGAACCTTTGGGCTAAGGTGCTGGGGCTTGAGTAATGCTCCCAGTCTATGTTTGGGTAGTTGAAGTCACCCAATATAATGGTGTTCGGAGAGATCTTCATGTTCTCCAATGTTTTCAGGAAAGCCGAGTGGGATTCCTGACTTTGAGAGGGTGGTCTGTAGGATGCTATAAACTGAAAAGCAGTCTTGCCCACTGTCAGTTGCACATGGATGGTCTCCGATACTTTATGCAATGCCACTAACCTGGAGGTGTGGATATCCTTGATAAATATGGAAACTCCCCCTCCCTTTGTGGTTCGGTCCTGGTTTTGGGGCCGAAAAGCATGATATGAGGTATAACCTGGTAGTGCTGGGGTGCTCTCTGGAGCCTTGAACCAGGTTTCTGTCACTGCACAGATATCGATGTTCTCCATACTGAGGAGAGCTTCGAGTGTGTGCATCTTGAGGTTAAGACTTCTGGCATTTAGCAGCATTACCCTTAGTTTCTTATTCCTTGTGCTGTCTATGGAGGTGAGTTTGATTTTTGAGCCTTGCTTAAAAAAGGTACTATGGGGGTGGCAAGAGCCTTTGCCAATATCCGAAAGCCCAGGGGTGACAGGTGCAAGCCGTCCCTAGCGAAGCAACGTGGCTTGTCAAGCATGTCATCCCAGGTTGACAGACACTGGATCCCCTTTGAATGACACCAACATTTAGCCAATTGTTAAAATTGATCATTTTGTCTTTATACTGTGGCATCATTTTAGGTGAGGGTAAGATGCTGCTCAAGGTCAGGGTCATACCGGCCTGGGCTACATGATCAGAGAGCTCCTCTATGTCTCTTTTCATGTAGTCGAGGGAGGTACGTCTCAGGTCATTCACGCCAGCATGTACAATGACTGAGTCATATTTGTATTTGCTTTGGAGTGACCTGAGTGCTTGCATTATGTGGCGGATCCTAGCGCTCGACAGGCAGCTCACTGTGACCTTCTCTTTATTCAGCCTGGTGAGCGGGACATCAGTGTGTCTGACAATAGAGTCACCTATTACAAGAGTATCAGGTGTGTTATTCAGCCTTAAGGGCTGTGACTGCTTTGCACACTGACTTTGTGTGCTATGTGTTGTATGTGTTTTGTTTTGGGGTAGTGTTTGCTTGGATGTCTGCTTTGGAGGTCTCTGTTGCTTAGGTAGACTTTTATTTAGAGCCTCCGAGTATGTTTTTGTGTTTTTATGTGTTTGGTTTGCTGTTGTGGTGGGACTATGTGATACTGGAATTGTGTTGTGTGAGGTTACCTTCTCCTCCTGACTGGTTACACCAATTTTGAGATGAGAGAGCTCAGCCTCCAGTTTGGCTATATGGTTGCATCTCTCACATATATTTGAACCTGTTTGGAGGAGGAGAGGGTTGTCCGTGTACATGAGACAGTCGTAACATTGCCTCAAAATTCCCAGATTCACCAGCTGGACTGGAGAGGAAACCATTGACTGACCTTTGGACATGCTAGGGTAATATAGGGAACTGAATTAAATGGACCAATAGGGGACAAGGTAATCGAATTAAACGGACCAATAGGGGACAAGGTAATCGTAGGGAGTATAAGAGTAAGTAGTGCTTATGGTTTATTAGTGCTAACTTGTAAGATTACTTATTTAGACTAGTGGGGGGCCTTAGAATGAGAATATGGTGTTTAATTAGAGAGATAGAGCAGTTCTAAGGGAAAAAGTGAAGAGCAGACTTTGTGGAGCCAGGAATAGTTTAAACCCAATTAGGCGGCGTTGCCCGATGTTGCGCTATGCGCAAAAACACGCAAAACTGCGCAAAAGAGGGTTTTAAGAGAGGGAGTTCAAGGAGTTTGGAATTGACCCAAAATGGCCAATAAAACTACAGTTTCAAGGCAGTAACCACTCCCACAGGGGGAGGCAGGCTGCTCAATGTTTATCACTGCCACTAATTAACACAGAGACTTCCCTTGAGCCCAAGCAAACAATGGCCTCCAAGAAACTTACAAACAGTTCAGAACAGCAAATCTGTAACTGAACTTTTTTAAATCTCAAAAAAGTGGGAAAAAGCAAGATTTTTTTTTTTTTTTTTTTTTAAGGAAAGCAGAGGTTCACAAGTATAAACAAGTTAGGACAGTGCAGTAAATGACCCCACAATTGAGTGCTAGGCCAGATAAAATGCAAGTTTTTAAGAAAAAAACGATTTTAAAAATAAGTGCACACAGGAAATTCAGTAAACAGCTCTAGGTTGTATTCTATATACAGTTACCAACACAGAAATCAAGTTTAACAAGCCAGAAAATGCTCAAAAGTAGGCGGCAATGCAGAAAACTTAACAAATAATCTGAAGCAAAATCTCAGAAATAATGACTTAATGTTCATGTATATATTCTATGTCTATTGCCCAGCTACCCAATGTGAGTCATGGTTTGACCATGAGAAACATAATAACTTTGAAAAAAAAAAGACAGTGGTAAGAGCAAAGATGATCGAGAATTAACCTTTTTTTGAGAACAAATAGGTTGGATGCACATTATTCAGAAAAGTAATCAGAAATGCCATTAAATAAATATTTTTTAATTTGCTCTAACCATTTAATCTGACCTATGGAGTAACTGCATGCAGAACTGCAATATTCAATGACGGGCCTTATGTAGGCCTTATACAAAGGGGTCATGACTTCCTTCTTCCTACTTATTACGATTCTACATGTGTTGTTCATGCTATTGTAGAACTTTCTGACTATCCCACTTGTTTGATGGAAATAATTAGTGTGCTATCTATTATAATGTCCAAATCTTTTACAGCCTCGCTTTTTTGAAGTAACTGGTTGTTTATTGCATAGAGATAGAGTTGGCTTCTTTTTCAAGGTGTAGGACTATGTACTTACTACTTAGTACTGTTGAACTTGACCTTGTGAATACTGACCATTCATAAAAGGAGTCAAAATAGTGCTGTAATAAAGCATATTATTCTCTGCTGGTTACCAATGAGACAGTGTTGCTGCTGTATATGGACATACTTAAATTGTTTTGTTCTCCAGCAATGTGATTTTAAAATATTAAACAATACTGAACCCAACATCAAGTCTTGTGGGGCTTCTTTACTGATTGCTGCCTAGTCTGAGTAACTGTTTCATATTCTTCCTCTATATCTCCTATCGATTATCCAAATCTTTATCTAGTCAGTTATATACTTATTTACATTGCTAACAGACATCTTATTTAGATTTGAGTTGTGTGGATAGGACTTAGTTAAATGCTTTTGCCAGATTAATATAAATATCAACATTTGCTCTTTTGTCTATTACATAAATAAAAAGTGTGCTAGAACTAAAAAAGGTTTGTCATGCAAGAACTGCAAACTGTGAATCTGTGCTGAGGAATATCATTGTTCAAAAGAACATCCCACTAGACATTTTCTCAAGAAAGAAAGAAAGAGCTCTTTTGTGCTGCCTTACTATTTTTGAAGATTGGTACAATAATGACCCTTTCTATACTTCTGGAATATACCCTTTGGAGAAGCACTGGTTATATAGAAATATCAGAGGTAAAAATAACTAAGTTATCTCCAAATTTACTCATAAACAGCACATTTGGGGTATCCAGTCCTGCCACTGAGTCTGTTCTGATTTTCTAACTCTTTTACTTCCTTCTCTGATATGATTGGGCAGTCATTTGTGTCAGTTTTGATTGTCACTAATGATTTGTCAGATGATCCCACACTGTGGTTAATGAAAGAACTACAGAGACTGCTAACCATGATTGCTTCACCCATACATTCATAATTATCTGACAGTACAGTAGGTGTTTCTGGATTTTTGCTAAGTTATGTCCTAATGTGTATGTAGAAATTGTTCTTCTTTTGAGTGTGGCTCTTGGTATTTGTACATTCATATCTGCTTCATGCTTTCTTAAGAGCTCTCCTTATACTAGACATTGACTTACAATATTTGATAATGTTATCTTCTGCAGGATGTTTCTTCATTGTTTTCCATAGATTTCTCTTTCCATTTGCCATTGTACTAAGCTTTTTAGTTCACCACCTTGATTGATTACTTTCCTTTGTGTTTATTTGTTGAAATGGAAATTCATTTCATATAACACACAATCAATATATTCACAAAAAGCTGATCAATTTTTGGAAATATTCTGATTTTCTATCAGTGTTTTGTACTCCCAGTTGTCCAGCATGGCTTCAAATTGTTTATAATTTGCTGTATAAAATGTTTAGCTTGGGATCCTGTCTGTTGCTTATATTTATAAAACGTTTGTTTTCTGGATTTCCCAAACCTGATGTCATGCTCACCTCAATAATCCTTAATTCTTTTGTGGCCCATGCTATGCTCAAAATTGTGCTGACTCTATTTAATACAATTTTGAAAATTAATTTTTCTCAATAGTTTGAGTCAATAATTTCCTAACTTTATTATTACTTGTTCTCTAAATTTTCCTAAAAATTTCCAGGCAGATTAAGGTTGCCTGATATAATTTTTTTGTTGTTGTTGTTTAAGTCATCTAGAACATTCTGCAAGTCATTTTGGTTCCATGACAGGGATCTATAAAAAGTGTCATAACTATACATTGTTTTGTGTTCATACCAGTTTTGGTAAAAGCCATTTCACTGTCCTTCACTAAAAGATTTTCTAATGCATATAATTGTTTTCTTTTTATATAAACCAATTCCTGCCACCCAGCTTATCAGTTGTAAAGTTATAAAATCCAGCATAGCTCAAAACACAGGGGGTGGCTTGGACTGACAAAACCAAGTTTCCATAATTAAGATTACATCAATTTGTCCTCTGAGGCAACCCCAGTGAGGCGTGCTAGTCAGCTGTTTAAACTAGGTACATTGCACATACAGAATTTCATTGTGTTGCTTTGCCTCTCTGTTATAATCTTCATCTTAAAAATCCTTCACATTGTTAGTAAACTGCCAAACCAGTTTGGGTTTGTGAACATTATTGCATCCAAACCATTTGTTAACAAGTTTTTCCATGTTTTAATATAGCCTACCACATTTGTCAAAATATCAAATCCAATACATCATATACAGTTTCAAGATTTATAAAATTTCTCAAATTTTCATCATTACTCAAGCTAATGCAACATTCTTTTTTGAATTCTCTCTCTTAGAGCACTCATTAAAAATAGGTATCTCTGCAAGATTCTTCCTGTTTATAGATATTCATATATCTTCATTAAGTTGCTGACATTTACTAAAATGTTAAAATGTGATTCTCATACAACATCTATTAGACAGTCCAAACATTGCAATTAATAATAAAGTTCTCCATATTTCAGATTTCTATATGTTAAAAGACTAGAGTGCATGTAAACTCATGAATGCTAATGTTTTAATATCTGCAAAAGAAGTACTGAAATTATGGAACCTTAAAGTCAGAACTAGCCCACGACTTGATTTAGTAAACATTGCAGGTACTAAATTTCTGAGTGTCTAGGTTGCTAATAGCAAGTAAAATCCATTTCCTTATTGTTGAGCTACTCCCAAAAAAGCATTTTCCATCATCCATTTGCAATTCGCTACTGAACTCAATCTACTATTCTAATATTCATTTATTCAGTTACTGGATGATAATGTTTAGAAAGAGTAAATGTTTTCCATGACTGAGAAATAATTTGGTAGAATACATATGAGTATTTACATTTCTCTAAATTTATACGACAGCCATTTATACTCCTCCAAAATGCTTATCTGACTCCCCCAAAATTGGAAGTAATGTGTAAATATGACTGTCTGCACTGCAACATATTTGTGTGGATAACTGCTTTGCCAATATGTTTCATATCTTTAAGACAGAAAATCTGTGACGTAGATTGGACCTTTTCCTTGCCATTGAATAATCATTAAAATACTTGATTATTGTAAACAGAGGAGATTTAAAATTGCATACCTATCAATGGAAAATACATATTTAGTTTATATAATATCAGTTTGGGTTAAATGTTATGAAGACAAAACTGAACAAAAAGAAAAAGAGCTCAACTAAATTATGATATGCTGTTCTATCCTCATGAAAGCATTCACAGAAATTTCTTTATGGAATCATTATATTCCCTGATCTGTGGTGTAACCTAAACAGAATTTGCTGGCCTGAAAGTTTAATTTTTTTCACTGATACAAAACTGATCACTTGCAGTGTCATAAGCTTACAATTTTCTGTACACGTATTAAAATAAGAAAGGCATTACATGATCTTTGACATATATTTCAGGAGTGCTGTGTTGTAATGGTATTAGTCTATAAAAGTAGACTTTACTTACTGCTTTCTATGATGGCAATGCGATCTCCACTGAAGTTTGTAACTTCAATGGTTTTGTCCAATTCAGGCCTCATTCTCATTATTGTCTTACAAAAAGGATCATTTGTAAATGCTTCCACAGTCCCATTATAACTTAAGCCCATCCCACTACACCCCATTACACCCAACTACACCCTACTCCTCCTCCACCATACTGTTTCTCACTATTGCTCCTAACACTGTTTCCAAAAGATAGAAACTAATTATATGGATTCACAAAAACTCTTTGCATTTTTATTCTACCACCCCAATTTTTCTTCCCCTACCATTTTGTAAAATTTGCCTCCCTATCCTTTCTAATTTTATTGATTTTATCCAGTTGAAAATTATAACTTGTTATATTTCATATACATTTGTAAAGATTATCCATGTGAATGTTAGCTGATGATGCTGTACATTAATTGTAAGCCTTTGGACTGCCTTGTATTGTACACTTGCGTACAGTCTTGTAGTCCAGTCTCATATTGTATGGCCTTGTTCTCCTGATTGCTCTCTTATTGCTGTAACTTCTGAGCTGTGGCTGAAATAAGTACCTCATGGATTAGCCAATTACCCTGGTCAACACGCATAAACAAAAATACACAAGTTTATCTGCCTCATGTGTTATTTATTTTAACTTCAGGCTATGTAATATGCTGTATAACACTGTTTATTATTGAAAATACAAAAAGTATGAATATTAAAAATCATTTATTAACAGGAAAATACCTATGATCAAGCATTATATGCTGTAATAGACAAATAAACACACAGATGCACACATACATAACAATAGGAATATCTTCATAAGATTCCAGGCTGTTTTCTAGCGGATCTACAAATTTACAAAAAAGGGGCACACCTGACCTGATAAGTTTGTGTGTGTGTGTGTGTGTGTGTGTGTGTGTGTGTGTGTGTGTGTGTGTGTGTGTGTGTGTGTGTTAAGGGAAACCTCGGCACTCCAGGCAGTAGGCTTTGACTTTTTGCAGGATGAGCCACAGCACCCTGCTCTCCCATCCACATAGTTCTTTACTAAGCATTGTTTTCTCTAGCTTTGGGCAAGAAACCAAAGATAACTTATAAACTGAATTCTAAGAGGAAGCTGTACCTCTCCTACCATATGAAGCATCCTGATGTCAGCCTAATTTGTTGTTATGCATGTGTGGACAGAATCAGGAGCACAGACAAAAATAGCTATGGATGAAGGCTCTAAATCAGGGACACTTTTTAAATATTTGTGCCAGAGCTATAGCTAGTTTAATTGTTTATCTGGCGAAGCCCCCATCTAGAACTCACTTCCTCAGTCAAAAAAAACAAAAAAAACAAACAAAAAAAAATCTTCAGATCTTTAGCAGGCAAAGTGATGTCACACAGAGTAGACACAAAATAGCTCTTTGCTATCCATAACAACTGCACCACAAGCACACTCACAAGGGTGTGACCAGAATTGTGTGAGCTGCCTTCACTCAAAAATCTGCAATTAGTATTACAAATCATACTCCTTGCAGATTTGCAAGTTAAGGACAGATTGGCAACTCTTATTTGCTGCTAATTGCACAACAGTAAGGCAACCCTAACACTGGCTGATATTTAACATGCCATGATGTCAATTGTGACTGCTTAAATGACTGCATATACTTTTTGCAGGTATTCTGAAAAGCAACAAATGTTTCTTACTCTGGTAATGTATGGTTCTGTGGTAAACTTACCTTAAATTCAAATGGTTGACTATCTTTTAAAGTGAACAGTAACTGTAAAATTACTTGGGATTGTGTTTTGGCATCAGTGTTTTTTTATTTTTGACAAGAGACTATTTTCACATATGGTAACATTCTAGTCAGAACACTAGTAGCCATAAACCTAACAGTCAGTAAGGCCTTAATACTCAGCAGTTTTAACAGTATAACAAAGCTTGGTTCAGTACTACTGCACTTCAAAGGTATTTATTTATCCTTTGTTGACCAGGTTAGTCTCACCAGGCTAGGAGCCAATTTTCAGTGAGACCCGAGGTGGTATCTATACTACTAGGAAACATCTGTCCAGGGAATCTGAGAACTTTTACTACTCTTTGGAGCTGCTAGGTGGTGCTGGAGGGCTACTAGAGCAGCAAAGAAGAGGCCTAAGGGAAGCAGCAAAATGGAGGAGGAAAGAAACCCTAGTGAGAGTTTGGAGGTGGAAAGTGAAAATTTGGAAAGCAATTTGTTTGATATGGAGTTTCAGAATGTAAACAAAATATTCTTGTGTGGTGGATGTTACAAATGAGCAGAATTTAGCAGTTTCTATGGAAAAGGAAGCAAGTGAGTCTGTTTAAGTGGTGCAGATAACATAACTGGTGTCAGGAGGGCTTGCAGATTCTGTTAAAAATAAATGATTATGATGATCCAGGTGACAGTTCTGCTATTTCATGGTGTGAGAAGGCAGATAACTTTTTCAGAAGTGCTGAGGATGGTAACGTGGGAAAGGAACCAGGTAAAGTGACAGTAGTGAATGCAGCAGTTACAGAAAGTAAAAGAGGAAAACAGCAACAGACTGAGTAGGTTTCTGGCTTTGTGGCAGCAGATAATGCAGTATCTAAAACATATGCAGCAGTGACATCAGGCAATAATGGTGAGTAGCAAGAAACAGTAAGTAAAACTGTTTTTAAAAAGAAGAGAAGACCAACTGTGAGAATAAGAACTAACAAGTAACACTGTAATAGACAAATATTATGTATGGGACCGTTTGGTAACTCTTATGGGTAATAAAGATCAAGAAGTTCAGTATTTTATACATATAAATAAAAATAGAGACTTTTGTGACTTAACATTTAAAAATGATGGACTGATGATGACATTTCTGGAACTGAATAAAAAAAAGGACATTTATCCATGGAAGAATCATTTGTTTTCTGGTATTAATTTAAATGTTAAAAAATGTTACTTTGCAGTTTATAACTGATGAACTGGAAGAAGATGGTGTTAAAAAAAATGCATGCAGGGTCTGTGTGAAACTGCTGATAATATTGTGAAAGTTAGAGATGGTGCTGACTTTGCGGGAACATGGGCAAAAATCTTGCCTAGGCTTATAAGGGCCTCAAGGACAATAGCCTAGTATCATCCTATGAACCTATGACAGAAACTTATTGAACAGAGGGTGGAGGTTGGAAGCTGTTCTGAAAAGTGAAAAAAAAAAACATGGTGAAACACTTGCCCAAGTTATTTTTGTGGCTGGTCGTAGAGGGATATTAAGGTATTCTGGCCAACCTAAATCATGTTTCTTTTGTGGGGACTTTTCTCATTAAATTAATGATTATATTAAGGTACAATTTAACCAGTGTGGGAAGAAAGGGCATACAGCAAGAAGATGTGTGCCTGAATGCAGGTTGTGTAAAAAGGGACACTTTTAGATGGATTGTCAAGACTGAATAGTAAATAATGACAACAAAAGGGAAAAGGAAGAAAACAGTTACATATTACATTATCGAAGTTTCAGTACTTTGAATACCATATGATCGACACCATATGATCAAAGTACTAAAACTTCAAAAATGTAATAAGAAAAACCAAAAAAAAACAAAAGTAACTGTTGTGAGCAGGGGGCAAGCCCCCCTGCACCCCCCACACATCCCCTACTTAAATATACCAACTCCGAGATCGCACTTTAACGGAGTTAAGTGCAGGAAAGGGAAGGTTTCCCTTTCCCACGCTGTAGCTTGATCTCGGAGTTGGTATATTTAAGTAACAGGGGGTGCTGGGAGCTTGCCCCCCTGCCTACACCCTTTACTTTACCTTTTTTTTTTTAATAAAGTTTTTGTAGCATCCAAAAATGTAATTGTTCGATCATTAAAGGTTGACCTTTAGTGATTCAAACAATTGCATTTTCGATGTTCCAATAGGAACCCAAAGAAAACATACATGAGGAAAGCAACAAGATGCTAAGGAGGGTGAACTAGGCAAAGAAGAAGAAACTATAGAAGAAGAAAAAATATATATGATGGGGAAAAATAAGGAGAGAGAGAGAAAGAGAGAGAGAGAGAGAGAGCATTCGAAGAGAGGTCAGGAGATGAGATCAATAATATTTTTTGAAGTTCTAGCCAGTGAAAAATCCTATTCATAGAATCAAGCATTATTTGTACATAAATTGAGGCTAAATATTCAATTGGGGACAAGGAAAAAATAAGAAACTGAAAATTTAAAAATATTTCCCCTAAACTTAAAAAGAAGGAAAAAATTTTTTAGAGCAGTTTCAGTAAATGTGAACATAATTATTACCACTGTAAGAAGGATATCAAACTGGAATGGTGTGCTAAATGTGATATGGATGTTATTCTGTTACAGGATGCAAGATTCCTGACTAGTGAAGAAAGACTGCAAACAGAAAAATTGTGGGATAGAAATATAATATGAAACTTAGGAAGTAAGCATTGTTCTGGAGTGGTTGTGTTGTGTAAAAATAGTGAAAATACTAGATGCAGCATTGGTAAGGATGGGAAGGTTAACTGCTATGGATATGAGGTGGAGAGAACATGTTTATAGAATTATAGCATTATGTGCAATATATAACTAGCAAGAAAAGAGCGGATCTGTTTAATTAAATATTAAACTATTTGGTGCTGTTCATGAAAATTATAATTGCAGGGGACTTTAATTGTGATTTAAGAAGAAAATGTAAAAAGAAAGGGAAAGATGTAATAAAACACAAGAAGTGATAAAAAGTGGTAAATTAGCCAAGTTGAACAAAAGTCAATGGACTTATAGATGAGGGGCACTTAGATATGAAATTATTTTGAATTATCAGGAGGCTTGGCAGTAGCAAATGGTGATACATTTGTGACATGTTTTTCAGACCATTTAACAATATGAATGAGGTGATGTAAGAAAGGCAGTATATTAAAACAGGAAAGGGGATAAAAAGAATAAATGAGAAATTATGTGATTTAATTTGAGAGTGGGGAGTATTGCAGTTATAGGAGGTTCATATAGCCATGAAGGACTTGCATAAAAACTCGTCCAAAATGCAGATTGAATTTAAAAAGAAGTATACATTGATTTGTTTCAATGGCAGGGTGATGTAAGAAAGGAAGATAAAGTAAAGTTTAGAAAAACATGTAGAATTGTATTAGGGAATTTACAGAATATTACAAGAGAGTACTATGATGTCAAAAAATAAATATACTGACTAAGTAGAGGAGAAAAATAAGAATTACTTTTTAGGCAGATATATTATTTACAAGGGGGAAGGTAGGAGGTATCTGTGTTTTGGGTAAAATAATAAAGGAGGATATTAGTATGAGTGAAATGAAAAATGTAAATGAATAAGTAAAATGAACACAAGAGCAAATTATGAGTATTGTAGTGCAGCATGTGACACATTTGTATAAGAGTAAGAAGAAGGAAAATAAGAGAGAATGGAAAATAAAAAAAAATCTAAAATGAGCTGAAGAAGAATTTGAAAAAGAAATCATTAGTGAAGTGGATGAAGTAAACCTTTGTTCATTCAATATCAGGCCCTGGTGGAATAGATTATAGCATGTACAAGAAATTAATGGATTGGCAAACACAGGATTTTGTAAATGTACTGAAAGAATGGTTGAAGGAAGGATTTGTTTATGATGAGTTATGTAGTGGGATATTAACATTTATGGGGAAGAAAGATGAGAAGAATGAAATAAAATAAAATTTGTATGGAAGAAAGGATGAGGGATATTAAGGAAGAAAGTACATATGTTATAAAAGGGAAGAGATGTCAAGAACTGTTAATGGTTGTGAGAGAAATTGTGGATAACATTATAAGTGAGAGGGAGAATGTGAAATGGTAGGTGACACTAGCAATACATTTGACACAGTAGGGCAAGATGTTTTGTGGGATGTTATCGAGAAGTATGGAATAGGTACTACATTTAAGAAAGTGTGTATGTCAGCATATCAAAATAATAGAGTGAGAGTGTTAGCAAACAGATGGCTAAAAAATAAGTTGAGTAAAGAAATATGCATGAAGTGCAGTATAAATAAATGATGTTCCATGAGTGCAATAGTGTTTGCATTTGTAATAAATGCAATTGTGAGTGAATTAGCTTATAAAATTAAAGATGCTAGAATGTGATGCAAAAGGAGGTGGTGATCCAGTAGTTCTGACATACATAAATAATATAGTTGTAGATGATAAGAATGAAACATGGATGAGGGAAGTGCTGGTTTGTCTGAATGGATGTTTAAAGGAAAGAGGAATGACCTTAAATAAAGAAAAAGGTAAGGGTTTGGGTGATGTGGAGAAAACTGGAGGTGTACGTGCCAGCGATAACACTTGCGAATATGATGTGGTTATGATGTAATGGGAGAGTTTGATAAAAAAAAATGAAAAAAATGTCTTCTGTGGAGGACATATAGGGTAGCATACAGGAAAAAGATTGATCAGGTGAAATCTGAATTCATGGGAAAGACATCATATTTGTCAAATGTTTATATAGTTCCCATGAAAATATGAAAAGGAAATTGTGCAACTGGTGTTTTCTTTCATATGGGGTTCAAGATTAAACCCAGTAACAAAACTGTGTTGTATATGAGTGAAGATGAAGGGAGACTGGCTTATTAAACCCAGTTGCATGTTCTGCTTCTTTAAACTTGTATAGAGTATTAAAGTGAGTAAAGGAAGAGAATGAGAAATTAACAGTGAGAATTAAGTATGAGCACAGAAAGTTCTGGGGATGAGAACAAGAAAAAAAGAAAAGGAATTTGTAAATGAAGAAATGACAAATTAACAGAAAAAATACTAACATGGAAAATAAAAATCAATGGTATAGAGAAATATGTGGTATAATAATGTAGTGAAACAATTTATTATGTAAAGCCATGCAAAACTTTGCCAGAAGAAGTGGTTAAAGCCATTAAAGTAAGGAAAGTGGTACACTAAGATAGCAGAGTGTCAGGATTTCCTCAGGAGACTGATAATAAATGTTACCCATAAAGAGGAATGTGCCATATAAAAAGGGAAGTTGAAAGAGTTTTTTTTTTTTTTTGCTTTGTGGGGAAGAATAAACAATGGAACATGTTTTTTTTTTATTTTTTATTTAAAAGAGTTGTGAAATTAATTATTTTTAGAATATTAATGACAAACAATATAGATATGAATATGATTATGCATGGGTGTTACGAGAACGCTAAGAAAGAATATATAAGAAGGGTAGATAAGAATTTATTTTATGTAATATTGGTTATTTGGAATGAAAGACTAAATCAAATTTTGTTTAATAGAAAATGGATTTTGGCAGATATATTGTGAAAAATCAGAATATGGTTGTGGAAGAAGGAGTGAGGGGTCAATTATAGAAGAATAATAACGAGGACGTTATAAGAAAAATGATAAATAGTAAAAAAAATAAGAATATGTATATAAGTGAGTAAATGTGTACACATTGTAAATACGTAAATAATGGTTTTATGCTGTATTAACATGAGGGACTGCTACTCTTTTTGATAGGTGCCATAGGATCTTTTGCGCCCACCTTAAATACCACCAGTTCAGGCAAATGGGGCCTAGGATTAACATCTCAGCTGAAAAGCAACATATTCATGAGGGCAAGATCCCCTTTCTGAAGCACTGCAGTGTCAGTAATCTATCTACCTGGTATGAGAAAAGAACCAACAGCCTTTTGAATCAAAAATAATTGTGTTACCTGTTAATGCATTTTTCTTCTCTCTCTAGTTTTCTAGTTTTCTTTCTTTCTTTCTTTCTTTCATTCTTTCTTTCTTTCTTTCTTTCTTTCTTTCTCTGTTTGCTAAACCACATAGTATATGTGTATTAACTACAACACAACATTCAGTCTAACATAATATTTTAATCTCTTCATAGTCTATGTTTTTTTCACAACATATCACTTCACTGTGAAATTAACATTATTGCAAATTTACATTTTTTTGTTAACTAAATCATCTGTCTCTCAAAGACTGCTTGTTTAGACAGACTAACAAACTACAAAGCAAAACTTCCTGTCTTCTCTGGGATACATCTCTTGTGTAGATATTTATGTTCTTATTGAAAGAGCAGTCTCTTGAGCTGTTATCTTCTTCACTGAATAAACACTGATTCTAATGTAATGCAAAGTACAGCTAAATAATTTTAGTTTTATGGAAGGCCATGCTAAAGTTTCAGACACACACACACACACACACACACACACACACACACACACACACACACACACATACACACACTTGTCATACTGAGCATCTGACCTGCACATTTTTTTTCTGAAGTGGCATTTTTCAAGTATCTTTTTTAGCCAATAAGAAATAAATTATGTACTGACCTTTCTTAGTACAATTGGACATTTAATTGCTGTATCTCTCATCTGCAACTTAACATATCCAAGTGAAAGGCTCCTGCTAACTTGAAATCTCAGGTAATAGCAAAACAGGTCTCAGTCCTAGGCACTCAAAAACCACTATCTCAAAGCCTGGCATGGGCATCTTGTAGCTCATACAAGGCTGATGCTTGCTCTTGAACTCAACTGTATGTATGGGTGAGGTGAGGCAGCCATGTGAAGAGAGAGGACTTACCGAACCTTGCCTAAAGACAACACCTGCACCTTAAAGAAGGTAAGTGTAGCAGCTAAAGGGATGGAATATGAGTGCAGGTTAGGGTTTAAGGCATGTGTTTGGTGGGGGATTTATGTTTTGGAAGTGGGTGGGGAGTTTTAGGCTTAGGAAACAGCTGGGAAGTATTAGCTTAGGAAGCAGTAGGGAAGTTTTAGATTTAGGGACTGATTGGGGACTTTAAATTTACAGAGTGGGAATGGAGTTTTAGGATAAAGGGGGATAGGGAACTTTAGGTTTAAGGAGCAGGTGGGGTGTACTATGGTTAGGGTTAGAAACCAGATGGGAATTTTAGGGTCAGAGTTAAGGCTTTGGTAGTACTACATAGACCTACATAGTAGGGTCAGTGGTAGGAGAATCAGGTAATTAAGATTTGGCTAGTGGAGTTAAGACACTTCCCATTTAGAGCATGTGACAGCAAGCAAGTCTGTCATGAGTTACTAACACCCAAACAGACACGAGCAATACCCTTGTTGGACCAATGAAATGTATTATATCACCTGTGTTCCATTGTCTTTGTCTTTTCCTACATTGTCTGAAATAAAATGTTTGTAACTGTAATGATTCTCATTTGATGATAACGGTAATGAATCATCTTTTCTCAAAAGACCATCAGTTTTGACTCCTTCTTACTATTTGCAGTGGAATGCCATACCCGAAGCCTTCTACACAAACTGTTAAATTCTTGACCATTTTCTGAAGAAAAAATTATGTTAAAGAACAAAAAGCAGACAAATGTAAATATCTTGTGAACAGTAAATATTGCAAAAAAGATTACAATGGCAATTTGCTTGGCTAAATCAATTTTATAAATCTAGACATTAGCACTTTCACAATTGTTATATCAATTTTGAAAATATTATAAAGAATAAAATCCAAAATGATATTTCCTCTAAATTACCACAAACGTTTTATATCTTGGAAGCTACTTTTGTTCAGGATACATGAGGTTTTATATGATGAAAAGATTGTTTTTCTGAGTGCTAGTTTAAATATTTACAGAAATATGAACAAGTATGCCTTTTTATAACTAACAGTATTAATAACACTCAGTTGTACAACTTCATTGCAAAGTATCAATAATAGCTTTCCCAAAATCATCAAAGGTTTCAATGGATTCTGTGCAATAGTTTGTAAGACAGTTGGCTTTGGAAATATTAAAGAACATATGGATCTACTGCACATTTTTATAATTAAACACAAATTCAAACAGATAAGCCATATGGAAAATGTTACTCTGGAAGAAGAAGATTGTAGACTGGTAACCAGATAAACTATTTTTTTTATTTGTAAAATTGTATACTATAATTCTTCTAAGTGTACTCTCAATGACCAGCCTTACAACTGTTTCCTTGATCAGCTGTTTATTAGGATGATAGTTTTCATCTTTATGCCAACTTAATCAGATCTAGAACTTAACATTTATATTCTCTTTTTAAGCTGTATCATCCAGGTGGTATGGGCCAAGCAATTAGTAAGACTGGTTATCAGTATTATGCATGCTTTTCTACTGGTGCTTGTGGGGACTTCAGTGATAGGTGGAGCAGTTTCATTTACTGCGCATGTGGAGTTAGCTTTCCTGACTGCTTACCTATGCTCCGTTATGTTTAAATTACAGAGGTTTAATAACAAAGTTTAATAGAAAGGTTTAAATAGGTTGAAGAACTTTTTCAGAATTCATTTTTGTGTGCTGGGTTTAAAATTACAGAAAAGACTTACAAAGACAGTGTATCCTATAGAATGTTCAGCAAACCTTAGACACACTTAAATGTTCTTATCACTCTTTTAACTCACTTAATAGTGCTCATATCCCACGTGATAACCCTGATTTAAACTTGTGTCTACCAATCCAGTCATCAAGACTAGTCTTAAAGGTAGCCAAAGCAGCATTTTGCTTGACCTGTAGTGGTAACCTATTCTATAGGATAGGAATATGCCGAGATAGAAACATGTCTGGTGAGCCTTGTTTATTTGCTGAAGTAGATTAAAGGCCCTTGTCTTTGTGTTTGTACAGCCATGTGTTTTGTAAAGAATATGAGGTTAAATAGGACTCGGTCTTTTATGCCTTGAAATGCAAGACACAGGATACCTTAGAGAAGCCAGCATAGGGAGAGCCATGATAATCCAGTGTGATGATCAAAGGATTTAATGCCTTTAATTTTCTTGGTTAGCAATCTTTGGGACATTTTCATTTGACTGATAGCCTTGTGTATGGGCATACCAAAGGAGCCACTGTATTCAATTATGGGTCTGATATAGGACGAGAAAAGTGGTTGGATGACTTCTTTGGCTCTTGAATATATTTCCTTGAAAATTAACTGGGCTAGATAGAAGGATCTTTTGACTATGGTGGAAATGTTGTGATCAAATGACACAGAGAAAGAGAGAGTTGTTCACATAAATACCCAGTTCTCTCATGACTGTATCAGTTTGAATAGCGGTGCCATTTAAAACATATCGGAAGGGAGCAGTTTTTTATCAAATGCTACTGTACTGCATGCCTTTACATTTATCTGGAGATCATTTTTTGGTCCACCAGGTGTATTCTCATTCAGCCCTTGCTGAAGCTGTTTAGTATCCGTGTATGACTGGCTAACAGTGTCCAGCCTGCATTTATGAAAAAAAGAAAACTTGGTCAACCACACTTCTTGGATATTGGCGTGGATGCTTGCAAAATGAATGCTAAACAGAAGACAGTCCAGCACTGGTCTTCTGGTACTCCACTAGTTACAGTTTTATGTTCAGAGAGGAAAGCACCAGCTTTCACAACTTGAGATCTGCTGGATAGCTAATTTATAATCCATCCAACAATATATGGGTATAAATTACATTTTTTGAATTTTGGTAAGTACTAGGCTAGCTGCCCTCATGGGCTATTTTAATCCTAGCTAATTCCCTCAAAGGTGAGAATCAAACACTGTACCCTGTGTCTGTAAGGCAAGCATGTTAACCATTATGCCAACTCCCAAACTAATGTGAACATGGGGGAATAGTGTTAAAAGCCTTGATCAGGTTGAGATAAGTAGTGCGCATGAAATGATCACTGTTCACAGCCTCTGGAACCTTCTCAGAGAAGTTTACTAGCTTTGTATGACAGGACCTACCCTTCACAAAACCAAACTGACTGGGGTCATGCTCAGTTATATTCCCTGTCCTTGCATAAAATGAGGTCTGCTATGAGATGTTTGCCAGCTTTGCATATAAGGTTGATAGGCTAATGGGCCTGTAATTACCCAGGTCTGCAGAGGGTCTATGTTCGTGTAGGAGAATCACAGCTGATTTTCTACAGGTATCAGGTGCAAACCCTGTTGATGGGCTGAAGTTGAACAATTTAAGTAGAAGCTTGGGTGGTGCATACCTGGCACTGATGAGAATGCAGCCTGAGATGTTCTCTGGTCCCATGGATTATTTTTAGCTTTTAACATGGATTCTAACACATACTAAGGTATATTCTGGGTAAATTAAATTGTCAGGGGTAGTGGACATTATAACTTGGATAGGTGGAATAAACTGTTTTTGATCCAATTAGTTCTGGAACAAAATGAAGTGCTTAACAGAGACATGAAATAACTCTTCAGCTACCAAAAATGGATCAGCAACATAGAATCACTCCAGCTTTGCTAATGATTATGCTCACTTTTTGCAGTCCATCATAGCAGAAATGGCTAAAGTCTTTCCAAGAATTTACTCCCCTACCAACAAAGAATAAGACCATTCAACCCCTGACCTACAAGTTCCAGGCTCTTAAGCAATAACTCTTTCACTTTTCTGCAATTTCAGTACAATAGACCAAGTCCCTACTTCTCAAATTCACCAATTTATGATCTAAATCCAGCAATCTTCATCTGACCGTCCTAAGGCATGCAGTTATAATCCTTCTACCTAGACTCATTTCTTCTAATGAGATGAAAAATTACAGACCTATTTTTCTAAGTTGTGTCCTATTTCCAAAATATGTGAACAATTTTAATACAAGCAACTATTTAATCGCATTAACAACTATGGCATGTTATGTGATGTACAGCATGGCTTTCAAAATGCTTCAGTACCTTAACTTCCCTGATATTGGCTGCTGATTGAGGGACTTATTACTGTGGGTCTCTTTGTTGACATGACAGGGGCTTTTGAAACAGTCAACCATACTCTTCTTCTCAACAGATGCAAAGACTCAGCTTTGGAGACAGCACTGTTTGCTGGTTTTACAGCTATCTAAAAGAAAGAACATTCCAAGTCCATAGAAATGTTTTATCCTCTACTGCTGGTAAACTTAATACAGGTGTACTGCAATGGTCTGTGGTAGGTCTTCTCTCCTCTCTATCTCTTTGTTAATGATCTCTCCCTAGAATAACCAAATCTTAAATTAGTAAT
This sequence comes from Protopterus annectens, assembly GCF_019279795.1. Lineage (NCBI taxonomy): Eukaryota > Metazoa > Chordata > Ceratodontiformes > Protopteridae > Protopterus > Protopterus annectens. Next base: position 242,771,066 of record NC_056741.1, on the reverse strand, counting down.
GTATGCAGATGATATCCTGCTCCTGTAATTCAGTAGTAGTCACTGTGACTTGCAAACCAAGTTACAGGGCACTTTCACTCAGTTATACACCTGGTCCACTACCAACAGACCATTAACTAACCTAATCAAACCAATGCTATGGTATTTTTCTCAGCCAAGAAATTACCTACTATTCCTCCTATTCTCTTATCAAATCATAGTGTCACTGAACAGAGGTACCTAGGTCTAATACTCAGCCCTACCATTTCCTTTACCACACATAAAGATTTTGTAACTGATAAAGTCCTTTCTCAAGTAAAACTATGTTACAAGATCAGTCACTTTCTTACACCAACTGCTCACAGGGCCATTGCTAAAAATATTGTAATAGCAAAACTTGAATATGGCCTTCCTTTTCTCATTATACATTCAGCCCATAATAATCACAGAATATGTAATGCTGAGAATAAGATCTACATATTAATTCTATTAGCAACCCCCCAGATACACCACTGCACTTTGCTAAAAAGTTCCAAATGACTTTCAGTGCCCCACAGGGCCACATTTCTTCTAAGAACTTTAATTTACAAGGCACAAAAATGTGGTCACTGCCCCCCCCCCCCTTTAAGAGTGAAATTACCTTTAAAAGACAACAATTTCTCTCTAATAATCCCTCCATTTAAAACTGTTGTAGGTGAAAGAGCCTTCTGTAGACTAGAACCTCTTACCTGTAAGTACCTGCCTATAGACATCAAAAATCTGGAAACCATTAACAGCTTCAAATATCCACTTAAAGAGCATTTCTTTACCATATCTACCTGCAGCTGCTACCATGATAATTAGGTAATTCACCATCCCATGTCATGAATAATAAAATACATTTAAAATACATTTCTCCAGCTCTTAATGTGGCATCTTATATGCATATATTTCACATACTTTAGGAGTTTATGTATTATATGTATGACTGCACTGTATTTTATACATATCTTAGCTTGCATTTTGTATATATGCTTTATTTTATTTTCTCAATGCACTCTGACTGGATGTTTTAATCTTACCCTATCTGCATTCACTCTTACCATGTTTTGCTGAATTTTGCTATGTACTTATATTTTGTATATAATATTGTTGATTTAAAAAACATGACGTGTTGTCTACTCTTTGAGCTCAGGTCATGGCTAAAAAAGGTTAGCAGACCAATCCACTTATCCAATGAACAAATAGTAAACAAATAAATAAATAAATCAGTTGGCAGTGAATTTGTTTTTTAATATATTGGTTATAGTCTGGAGATCAGAATGTGTGATGTTATGGATGAGCTCAGTGCAGTGATGGACATTATTCTTTATTTTTTTTTCTGGCATAACAGAAGAGCAATTTTCAGTTTATTTTGTCATACTCCAACTTATATTTCTAATAATTCTCTAAAAGTTTATTGGTAGCATATTTTAGTGAGGTCCTGAGGCGGAGGATTGGGATTTCTTACTTTTCAGTGAGGCAGTTATTGGGTGGTGTGTGGCTTGGCAGGGATATTGCTGTTTGTGTGAAACAAAGTTGAAATATATTATTGTTGCTATTATTTTACCACAATCAGACCTCTGAAGTACAGAGTTAACACAATGGGGGCTATCTGTGGATGAAAGTAATTGACACTTTCTTTATTTGCTCATTTTAAACAATCATTAATCTGGCTTTGCAACAAACTTGGAATGCATTACTGTGGTTACTGTTATTATACTTTTTAGTTCTTATTGCCACAAACATAAGCTCTGATGTCAACAATGTGGATATAAGTGCTAGCTATTGGGGCTTTTGATAAAAAGAATGACCCTGCTGACATGAGTAAGGTAACAGTCATGAATCTGTCTTTTCAGAACATGCATGCATGTGTAAAGCAAGTTGGAATAGCTTACAGTGGCAATTTCTTTGGCAAATCAGACATCTGAAGTGTATATTACCAATAAATTAATTAGCTGTGCTTGATGGGTACAGAAGCTGTCTGAGAATAAAAGGAACTGTTGTTGTTTGATCACTGTTAAACAACCATTGATCTGGCACTGCATGGGCAGTGTCACATAATGTGTTGTATTTGTTGAAATCAGTGTAAACTAGTCTTTGCTATGGCCATGCCTATGGCCTATGCTTCTATGAGCTTGTGGAGTGTTGCAGCACACCTAAGAATAACAAGATGGCTATAATTTCCTTCACTTTCCATCATAATCATATGTTAGCACTGCACACAAAAAATACCTCCCTTTAGTGGTCAGGATAGGATATATGCAAGGACTGGTGTAAATGTCTGTATTTTTTAATTATCTGCTGCTGTGCTGGGCAGATACCAAATATCTCATTCTTTTTTAGGTGCCAAATTTTCTTGTACCTTTCAGAACAAATGTCTTAACTCATTAAAACTTTAATAAAAGTGGTTTATTGTGTAGTAGCAGCACACAGTAAAAGTAAATAGTAATAAAAAAATCAGAACAATACTTAACTGCCTCAAATAAAAATGCTAATAAACGGAACCAAATAAATAGTTGAAAATTACTCCGACTTCAGCTCTGAAAAATAAACCATACTGTCATTTGTAACTCGAAAATCAGAAATTCTCTCTTCCTATCTGTAATGACAGAATTAAGACAAACTGCACTGTTTTCTGTAGTTTCTAAATATCTATCCTGTTGGACATTTGACTTACCTTTCTGTATATTTAAACTGCTGAATCTTTAAACTGACTTCTGTACTGAATCTTCTGAGTATCCAAACTAAACTAACTTCTGACTAAAAAGTATCTCTGATAATATTAAAACCCTGTAAATTTCCTAAAAGTTCCACATGCCTCTTTAACCATAGTCCCCAAGTCTTGTACCATCTAAACAAGCTATTTTGGGGCCGATGAAATAACATTCGCTATTTTCATCTTTCGATAATGTGATATAAACGCTTGTATACTGTGTTAGCAAGTCTTATCCTTATCATTGCTTTGAACTGAAGGTTATTTCACTGAACTCATTTGTACTCTTCACTAAAACATTCATTTTTATTAAAACTGCATGTAAAATGTAAAATGTAAAATAAAAATATAGGTCTGCTTTAATATGGCTGCATTTCTACACCTCTGCAAAAATAAAAAAAACTGTGTTTATGTAAAATTTATAGTGGCAAAACTATATTTATGTCAAGCCTATTCTTACAATATGAAAGCAACTGATCATCAACATAATGAATGCTGCAAAAAGCAGTATTGCCATATAACAGCACTTGGCTCCTATCTTGGCTGTGGCTCCTTCTGTCTCTGTGTACATTTTATCCATTTGTTGTGGTTTCATCCAACACCCTGCCATAGGTGAACTGGTTTTCCTGCAGTTTGCCTGTATGTAAGACTGCAGTGTGTGTGTGCTAGTAATTGTGTTCATTGTAAAACACCAGGCTTGGCAGAGATAGTGTCAGTACATGTATGCATGTGTGCTGTATAAGAGCGTTTATATCACATTATCGAAAGATGAAAATAACTAATGTTATTTCATCAGCCCCAAAACATCTAAACATGAAAATATTGAATATTCAGAACAGCAATTTTTTTCCCATGGAAAAAATGTGCTGCTCCGAAAGGCATACACGCAACACAAACACATCAAACAAACAGCAACCACACACATACACTTAAATTCCTACATCTAACGGTACACTAAACTAAACATACACTGCTATCTACCCACTTACCTTAACCCAAACCCTAACCCTAAGATCCGTCACTATCACACACTCACCTAACCCGTGCCCTAACCCTAACTCACTTAAACCACCCCTAATCCTAAAGTCTGTCACTATCGCACACATGCCTAACCCTCGCCCTAACCCTAACTCACTTAACCCGCCCCTAACCCTAACGTACAAACAATCGCACACTTACCTGAACCTAACCCATAACTTTCCACCACAGCGCTAAGAATAGCGAAGCCACAGAAATGGGAAACTGAATTCTTTCCCAAGGAAAAAATTTGCTGTACTGCAACTTCGCTATTCTTAGTGTTTGCTGAATAGTGTTCGATATCAGAACATTCGAAGTTTTAATACTTTGATGTTCTGATATAGACCCATATAAGATATCACCAGCTTTTATCTGCAGACACATACAATGTTGATGAGCACATAGAAATCTTCTGAGCAGAAATAAATCAGTTAATAAGTCATTATTTTTCAAATATAATGCACAAAATGCATCACCAATCATCCAGACCCTCAAAGCTTCTGAGGCCCTTCAGACCCAGGGTATATAACTGGATTTTAATAAAACACAGCACCACAGATCTATAAAGGCTGTCTTTTTGCTTCAAAAACTCCACCAATAATTTCAGGAACCATCGAAAAACAAGAGTAGCAAAATATGAACTTTATTCCATAACAAAAATAAAACAGGATTGAGCGCTTTCGTCTCCGTACTGGAGACCTCTTCAGAATCAAAAAAAGCAGTCAATGACATTCTTTTATATCATAGCCAATAACAATGATTAATGTGGTTTGTGTATATGAGCTCAGTAGTAATGAAAAAGTTTGAGTTATGAAACCTGACAAGGGTGGGAGTATGGTTCTAATGGACTAATGGGACTACACCAGAAAAATGCTTGATATTTTAAACAACACCAATAGTTACACCCTTGTCTCTAAGAATGAAATTAACATTTCATACCAAAAGATTGATTATATTTTAGATGACAACTTGTTACAGGGGCTCATTGATATGGATTTACATAATTATCTGAAGGTAAGGAAGCCAGTAATTCCAGCTATTTTTGGTATTCCTAAAACCCACAAATGTGTACATGACCCTCCAATGAGGCCCATTGTGTCATCCCAAGGTTCCAAGACACAACCTTTAGCCATATATATATAGACACCAAATTAAAGGGGTACCACTCTAAATATTACCATTTATTGGTAGATTCTTGGGGCTTCCTGAAAAAGATTGGAAGAAGGATCTATTTACTGTTATACCCCATTCTATAGGGTTGGAATGGTTTGGAAATATATTAACTGAATTGGACTTTTTGCAGCCAGATGAATTTAGAATAATCTTAGAAAATATGGAGTTGGTATTAAGAAATAATTACATATTCTTTCAAGGCGAATATTACCATCAGACCGAAGGTGTAGCTATGGGGGCAGCATGTGCCCCCATGTATGCTAACATTATCATGCTACACTGGGAAAAACAGTATATTTTTGCATCTGACTTTTATCAATATATTCACGGGTATTATCGTTTTTTGGACGACATATTTATTTTGTGGACAGGACCAGAAATTACCATTAGTGAGTTTATTGAATATATTAATAACAGCACCTCATTTCTTAGGTTTACCCATGAAATTTATAAAGATACAACACATTACCTTGATGTAACTATTTATAAGAATGAAGTAGCTAAAAGATATAAATCTACCATTTATAGGAAAAAGAACTTTTCCAATGCTTATTTACACTATGAGAGTGACCATCCTATTCATTTGAAAAAGAACATTGTCAAAGGGCAAATGATTCGTGTGTCTAGGATGATAACAGAACAAGATGTTTTTTTAAAGGAAACAGATATTTTAGAAAATATGTTCCACGAAAGGGGATACCCAGTAGCTTTAACACAGACCATTAAAAAATTTGTAATAGAAAGAAGAGAAACTAACTACCCACCTTTACTTGGGTTTGATTACCATCTGAGGGAAACTGTGGGTATTACAAATGTTGGAAACAAACTAAATGACACTAAAACAATCCCATATTTGACTTTAACATACCACCAAAATATTGGATGGCTTAAAAAGTGTATAAATGATACTTGGGATATGTTTAGATCTAGGCCCACAAGAGTGACAGTATTTCAGAATATTCTGACTTATAGTTACAGAAGGAATTTCAATTTGAAAAATATCTTAGAAAAAGGGAAGGAACAGTATTTGAGTAATAGTTACGGTTATGCTACTAATAACAAAAAAGGTACTTTTAGATGTGGGAGATGTCCCCAATGTTCCTTTATAGCTGATGAAAAGATAGTGAAGTTACCCAGTGTTAGAACAACCCTGAAAGCTACAAAATACAGTAGCTGTTACACAAAAGGAGTTGTATACCTGGCCTACTGCAAATCCTGTTGGTGTTATTACATTGGGAAGACCAAAAGACACCTAAGGAAACGAATTTATGAACACATCAGGGACATCAATCGCAAAAATGAAAATAATGCACTATATAGGCATTCATTAGTCTGTATGGAAGCGAATTTTAAATTCTGGGTATTAGAGATAGTGGAACCTTTAGAAAGAGGAGGTGACTGGGAAACTAGATTGACATATAGGGAAATGATGTGGCAATTAAAACTAGATGCATGTAGTGGAAAGGGTCTTAATGACAATATTTCTATATTACCAGCATTAAAATTGTTATCCCAGGACCCTAGGAAACCATACACACATACATAATCTTATTGTATGTACATCTACTAGCAGGCTGTTACTATACAGTTAGGGTTGTATATATTCCTTTTATATGTATACCAATGTATTTTACATGTATATATTTATATATATTTTTTATATTTAGACTTTATATATTTATGCACATTTTTTACATCCTATTATATACATTTTTCATCAGAATATATGTTTATATATATATATATATATATATATATATATATATATATATATATATATATATATATATATATATATATATATATTTTTAGATTAGTTCTAGTTCATGTATTGTATTATATATATATCCATATTTTTATATATGTTTATATTTATGTATTGTACATTTTATTCTAGGAATATACCTATGTATGAAGAGATTTATACCAACATTCAGTACAGGTTGTTATAGCACTTTAAAGGAATGGTGGATAGTTAATTAATTAATTATCAATCAATTATGCAAAGCACATTAATCATTGTTATTGGCTATGATATAAAAGAATGCCATTGACTGCTTTTTTTGATTCTGAAGAGGTCTCCGGTACGGAGACGAAAGCGCTCAATCCTGTTTTATTTTTGTTATGGAATAAAGTCCATATTTTGCCACTCTTGTTTTTCGATGGTTCCTGGAATTATTGGTGGAGTTTCTGAAGCAAGCAGACAGCCTTTATAGATCCGTGGTGCTGTGTTTTATTTTTGGTACTGCTGCTATTTTCGATATAACTGGATTTTACACAGGCATGACAGGCGTCACTGATTTTGGCCCCACAGTCTTAAATCAGTCCTACTGTGTGAGGCGGCTGGGCACTGGGGTGTTGGGGACAATGCGATTATTATTTCTTTAATTTTCCTTACAACTATACCTCAGAAATGTTCACAGAAGATCACCATAGCTTGTCTAAAGGAAGTATACTGTCTTGGAGCAACAAGTTGGCATACATTATTGTAAGTTATTGTTTTGCTTTCCTTACAATCCAATATCAGGCGTATATACAGGTAGCTATCTTTAAAAGGGTGTGGAAGTAAGAAGGCATACTGTGTATATACATCTGACAGCAACAAGCTGAAATATGACAGGATTCAATTTTTTCTTTCACATTCATTCCAGTCTAATGTCAGAGGGGTGCACACAAGGTGGCTGTCTTTTGCGAAAGGTGTGAGGAGATATACTGTAAGCACCCACTTGAAATACATGACTGTGACGATTTGTGCTTTCACTTTGATCAAATATAACACCAGAGGGATTCACAGACAATGATTATCTTTATTTATTGGGTGGGTGGGTTGATAAAGAGTTATTTGTGTATCCTCACAATCACTTGTCTCCTTAGTTTATTGTGAACCGCTGTTTTGTTAGCTATGAACATTAAGCCTTCAACTCCACTTATTTCTTCCTCGAAAAAATAGAAAGACTGAATTTCTTTCTTTAGTCATGATTTTTTTCAGGCCATTATTGAATGAGGAGGTTAGAAAAAAAAGCTGTAAATGAACCTCAGAGCCTCAATAACCCTATGGCTTTTGGGTGGCTATAGACCTCCAGACTCCCAGCTTAATTCAGATGTTTCCTATGCAGTTATTACAATGTAGTCTTGGCTAGTTAGGGTGTGTTGAATGGAAGTGGGGGGGGGTGAAAATGTGAGAAAAGAAAGGAAAACAAGTAATTTGGATTTTGTGTGGAGGCCCGTAGGGGAGGAAATGAGATCAGCACTGGCGGGTATGGCAAGGGGAGCAATGGACAGCAGGGGTTAGTTGCCATAGAGTCCTTTGCCTAGTGCATCATTTCACCTAAGGCAATCCTGGAGAGTTGAGAGATAACTAAAGTTTTTGTGTATGTGTCTGCACATGTGCATATACGTGCATATACATAGCATGTTTGTCACATGCTTACAAACTCTTACCTCCAGAATCAGAGACAAAGCCAAAAATAACCATGTAGCTATACTTCACATCAGAGATACTTTGATTTTAAAAGGATACAACATAAAACTGTTTGAATTACTCTGCATTTTCTGAGCTGTCTTGCAGCTTTAAAGGTTGTCATTATCTGTTGACTGTAATCCTTCATTTTTTTGCAAAGAATCATTCATTTTAAGAGGAACAGAGGAAAGGTTTGAGCTAAAAATCAGGGATGCCCCTGAAAAATGGGTACAGTTCAGAGTTATGAATATGTATGGAAAAAAATACAGAGAGATAAAGAATGTGAAAGCCAAGGAAATGATATGACATGCACAGATGAGTTATCCTTTCCTTTTCGTCTTCTTGTCTAACCATATAGGGTGAATGTCTCACCGTACATTGCTGCGGGTGCATTAACATATAACAGTGTCCAGTGTATTTGCATTCTTAAAATGAAGCTCAAACACATTGCCTTTTCTAGTGGCAGTTATTGGATCTGAAATGTACCCAACAGCATTGCTACCCACAGAGTAGATCAGCAGTTCAGGACCCTGATTGGGATATTGCTGATACCAGCACATGTTGCTACACCTTATGTATTTTAAGCTGCAGGTCAGTGTCACTGGGAAACCAGGTTGCGTGATCTTAAACTGGTCTTGTTCCATTAAAGAAGAAGAATCACCACTTGGAAAAAAACAGCATCACTATTATTTATGTGGACTGGCATTTAATATTGCAGGCATATAATCATATATGCTGCCAAGATTGTAATTTGAGCAGCAGAGGGAAAATGTGTTTCTAAAATGAGTACATCAGTCGCCTGTCTTTCACATTCACTTTCATTTTTTATAAATTACCATATTTTTGTAAACATAATGAATGTGAATGTGAGCTGGCGAGAAAGTACTCACATGTAAATAGCAGTTGCTTTATAAAAATCAAACAAAGCCTGGCAAACGTTTCAATAATGCTCATGTACTGTGACCATTTCTTGTTTTCATATGTTCTGGTAGATCAATGTAGCACCATGAAACATATGGGGGGTACATCATCTACTATCACGTAACTCAGGGTGTATACAGGAAGATACTGTGTGCTTTGAGATGCACTTGTTGAGGTGCACATACGAAAATAGCCTGTTGTGTTATTTGTTAAACAGCATATCATAAGGGCATCATTTGTCATCTGTTCTTGGAGAAGTCATTAAAATATCAAAGCAATTTGAATCTATCTATTTATCTATCTTTCCAGCTGTTTATTAATTAATGCAATATTATAATTATTATATTATTATTAATACAGTATAAATACCACCTCGGGTGTCCTCTGGAAAGAGGTCATTAGCCTAATGGGATCTAACCCTTTCAACAAAGGATGAATAAATAAATAAATAAATAAAAATAGCTTTTCCCAGACTCCCTAAGGAAATGTTTGTCTGCTACATATTATTTAAATAGTTACCAGCCATTCTGGACAGTTCAGATTCATTCTTAAAATAGCAGTAGGAACATGTCAATTGCTGTAGTATTTGAAAAGAAAACATAGTTTCTTTTGAGTTTGCCCCAAATGCTGTAGGATGCTGTGTCTAAAACATCACTGGGTAATATAAAACAATACAAACAATTCTGTAACACAGTCTGTTATGTTGATAAAAAATAATCCTTGTTTTTGCACTTCAAAATGAGTCAGTAAGAAATGCCCCACTTTGAATTTCTGAAGAGATGGCATGTCTGTCATACTACAGTAACTGACCTATATTCATTGGGATGTTGGAGATGTTTGTGGGTATACCAGTTTAAATGAAGACTATGAAGACCACTAATACAGATTATATTCAATAAAGAAATTAGTGACATAACTGCTTCTCCTTTTAATTTGCTCATTTAAATTTTGTTTGAGTGAGCGAAGTGACACACTTAACATTATCAATTAGTTGCATGAGAGGCTGCAGGTTTCCATGCATAAACAAATATCTTTGTCACCTGACCTGTGGCAACTCCCTATACTGAAATTAGACCATCCCCGGGATTCATGAAGCTTGCGCCAGGCGCAGGCGTAGCATAGGCGGTATAACTCCAAATATGGCCACCGAACGATTCAGGTACGATCCAATTCCATGCGCACTACCAGCGTACCCCAGATCTGCGCAGCCCTCGGCTTAGGTATGCTAATCACCCCATGTGCAGTGCCGCACCATGCAAATGAAGGTACATGGCGATTCATGAAGTGGTGCAGGCGTAGCATAAGCCCACAGAAATGTAAACCAAAAAAAAATGGTTTACATTTTTCCAAACAGAACATCGGAGCTATGAAAGCAGACCAGACTCATGTATTATAAAGTTAACATATGCCAATGGCTAAATATACAGCCAATGGCATAAGAAAAGATGCACAACACCTAAAAAACATTTAATGTCATGTCCACAGTAACGCAAAGTACAACCGCAGGGCATGTGTGCGCAAACAGGAACACAGGGAAAATATATGTAAATGTCATGAAATTGCAATGTAATACAAATCATGATTTCACCATAATACTCAATGGTATGCATGGTACACCACAACCAAGCTGCAAGGGTTGCTAAGGGTCTGTGACAGTGTTCGGTGTGGTAACTAGGAATTAGTAGTCAATGCCATGCAAATGAGGCAAGTAACAGTGAATCACAAACGTCCCGCCGGACTAAGGATGTACCATACGGTGCAGCACTACAACACAGAGGAGTGGTTTAGAGGTATACATGACATCAGCAGTGGGGTGTGCCACCATAGCTGTAAGCACATTGGAGCAATGCAAATCCAGCCTGGCCATTGCTAAGCAAAGCCACAGGACAGGGGTGGGGATTTAGGTATAGCATCGTTTAGCTGAGAGCACATATGGTGCCCAAAAGTGCATGTGTACGGGGATGAAAATGTGCCCGAAACCCGGTAAGCGGACGCATGCACCGCGCACCATAGCTTAAACAGGAAGGTTAGGGGAAGAAAATAAGGAAATGCCGCAGTAGGGTAATTGGAGTACAACAGAGCAATTAACACCTATTAACTCACAGTGGGCAATCGACAGCAGCTGACAAGTCTGCTCACAAAAACCTGCAAAACAGGATACGGGAGGTGTCAGATTGCAAAGAAAAGAGAACTGTCATAGCAGAGCAAAGCAAACCTGCAGTAGACCGGCCATAGAACACATTACACAAGATAAGCCAGGTTTAGGAAAGTACAAATGAAAGCAGGCTGCTGGATGCATGCCAGAAAATGGGAGGTGAAATGTTAAGAAATGTAAAGGGAAGGGCAAGAGGTAATCCATGGCAGCCAAATGTAATTCAACACCAAAGGCACCACAATAGTAGTACCTGTCATAAAACACATAAGATACCCTGTAGCTACAACTGTAGATACACACCCTATGACATCATCAGTGTTCACAGCACAATAGTATAAAGTGTGAAAGCACCTCACACACACCTATGTATTCCCAAACACTGCACCATTGGTGTAAACAGACGGGGAACTTTTACAATGTACATGTTGGGAGCTGCCATAGCTGTGATTCATCACCATGTGTTAGAGACTGAAGGTGTTGTGGAGGATGATGCTGACAACCACCGCAGGCCCCGGAGGAGGAGAAGAGTGTTCAGACCAAGGGTAACCTACCAGGGGCTACATGATCTGGAGATAGTAGAGCATTACAGGGTGGACAGGGACATCTTACAGCAAATAGTTGAGCTGTGCCGACCATGCCTGAGATCCAGAAACAACAGAGGGGAACCCATCCCAGTGGACACGAAGGTATGTGTAAGCTTGCGAATACTAGCCACAGGTACCTTTCAAAGGCCAACTGGAGATATAATGGGGATCTCACAGGCATCAGCATCCAGGGTACTACACCAGTTCCTGGATGTCATGTTACCACATGCCAATGAGCATATATACTTCCCCCGAACTCAGGAGGAGTTGGCCAGCAATATGCATCTCTTCCACCATGTGGCATACTACCCAGAGGTACTGGGTGCGATAGACTGCACGCACATACATATCAAGTCACCACCTGGTGAGCATGGTAGGCGCTACATAAACCGCAAGGGATACCACTCCATCAACTGCCAGGTCATTAACATGGATGTGTGTGCTGACAGCCCTGGAAGCTACCATGACTCCCACATCTGGCATGCCTCACAGCTGTATCAGGTATTCATCAGGGGGGACATCCCACATGGCCACCTTGTGGGGGATGCTGGCTATGCACTGGAGCCATGGATGATGACTCCCATCAGGAATGCACACACACCCATGCAAGAATGCCATAATGAGGCACAGACACAAACTAGAATCATCATAGAGTGTGTGTTCGGGATGCTGAAATCACAGTTACTTTGCTTGGACATATCTGGTGGAGCCTTGCAGTACTGTCCAGGCATGTGTGCCCACATCTTCATAGTATGTGCCATGCTACATAATATGATCCTGCGGAAACAGCTGCAGCAGGGACATAATGGTGAAGGCCCTCACAGCCCACCGCAATTGCCAAGGCCATCACAGGCACAGAGGGATTCAGACCATGAACACCCTGTGCCAGCCCCAGTAGGCAGACGGAGGCATGCCCAATATGCCTATGCCTTGGCAAAGAGGGAACGTATAGCACATACTCTGACAGTGTAGGCCCCTACAGACTGACACACCTCTCCACCTGCACACACAGTAAAATGGATGGCACACACACGACCACCTGTAAATTGTAATGTATAGGTGGCCTACTGTGTGAATCCTACATAGGCAGCCCTCAACCATTGCACACACAACAGCTATTGGAACAAGGAATGTCAACACCTGAACAGTACACGCACCTATCAGCATATGTTGGTACTGTATGTATAGGTTCCTAGGTACATCGGTAGGTACACACCCGATTGTCAGAAGCCATTCATCAACCGAGGCAAACAGTGTCTGCTGTTGCCACCACATCGAGTAACCAACTGTCCCTCAGTGGAGCAGAGCCAATTGCGGGATCCATGTGTGTAATCACTGCTCCCCACACACTCTGCATGGATTCCCTGGTGTGTTAATGAGGGGCTCCATATAATGTAATCATGGATGTAGTGGCAAAGCATGGGGTGTACCCATGACAGGTATCTGTCATCCCAGCATGTTCCACCTATGGTTGTGTGAAGGTGTAGCACATTATAGTGTGTGGCTCACTGTGACATACATTCCCAATGCTGGAGCTCATCCATTAAACATCACTTGGACATACCATTAATAGGTTTCATCCATATGTAAACTAACTGAGTTACCCATTTGATTGCAGTATGGAGTAACAGCCATAGTACAGTCCACATACAAAATGCCATAACACATGTACAAATCCCAGATGCCCAAGTGGTAAATGCACTGACTGTCGTGCATGTTCCCAGTTACACATCCTGCAAGGGACGTTACTTAATCCCGAAGGCACGAATAATGGATGTTGGATGCAGGTCATCAGATCAGATTTAGCACATGTTAGCGGGAATACGCATTGTCCAGTGCTGGTAAGCGTCGTTTAAACATGACTATACGGATATGTGCGAAACAGGCTAAGCTTCTCTGAATATCGTGCAGATCACGGTCAATGATGTCCAGAACAGGTGAAACTAGCATTATTCACCCCTGTACTAATAGTGCCTGCTCTGAAGGGTAAAACAACCACTGCCAGGAGTAGAACATGCAATCATGTACACAATCACCTAACACTAAGCTACCCAAGATGTACCAACGGCAGGTGTGTAATGTGACAGGTTCAAACACAAATGTGCGGAGTCCAGGAAACAGTATACACCGACATGTACACAATGAAAGGTGTATTCTCCCTCTCACTCTCTCTTATATATATATATATATATATATATATATATATATATATATATATATATATATATATATATATATACATATATATAATAGAGATAGAAAGGGTGATAGAGAGATATATGTCGATATATACGGATTCACCTATATCTGCAAATATATAGATAGGTCAACGACATGTACACAACCATGGATGTAGAAATAAATAGGATACTGCCAACTATGGAATGTGTCACATACCAACACGCGTAATCACGAGGCTTAAAGACCGAAAGAACACAGTACCAGAACACTGGAACCGCGTGTAATATTATCACGATATTAAGGGACATTTAGTTATCGCTGCCGGTGTTGCGATCCACGTAGGTACTATGTTCAACTGTGTTTGTGATTGCTGTAGTCTGTGTATGTGTGTTTTGAGGGTGCCATGTGCATTTCCATGGGACTGTAATGTGTGTGTGTGTGTGTGTGTGTGTGTGTGTGTGTGTGTGTGTGTGTGTGTGTGTGTGTGTGTGTTTGCATCGTGTGTCTGTTAATGCTAACTCGGAGGTAGATCATTACGGTAGTTGTGGTTATAGCTGGCCGTAGGCATACGGTTACCACCTGTCCCACTTTAAGAGGGACAGCCCCTCCATGGGCAGTTGTATCCTGATAAAAAATATTGAAAAAGGGCAAATGTCTGAGATTGCAGGACATAATTATGTCCCATATATTATGTAATAGTTGCATTAAATAGTTATGCCTGTATCTACAAAACATAAATGTTACATGAAACATGATAAGTAGCTAATGTGCTACAAGAATAAGTATGTATTCAGGATAAAAGTATGTTCTATCCTGTGCACTGACCGTGGGTATGTGTCGGCCTGTAAACACCGATGTGTGTGTCCTGCAAATGTCCCACTATGGCCATTTGAAAAGGTGGCAATCCATGCCAAAGAGGTTCAGTCACCAATACAACTCCAATGAGTGCAAATATCTGTGACAGAAATACACGAGACAGCTGTCATTTAGTAATATTCCTTTACATATCGCTGTATTTCCAGGGGTATGGAAGTATCAACCTCACCTGCATACTATATAGAAACCAATTAACAATGGCTCAATGTGTAAGCCCGTAACAACCATAGTTCAGTCTACTAACTGATAGGTCTTCAATTAGGGAAGGAGCCCACACACACATATATGGAATATGTAGAAATGAAGTCCCCACAAACCTGTATATGCTATGTACACCCACCTACATCCCCCCTCAAACTGGAAACAATTGCAATACAGACTGTAATAACATCACAAACATCCACTCACTCAATTATATCTGCAGAGGCGTTAACATACCTTGTGAGAGACACATTTGTAAAGGCGCCATGTGAAATCGTAGCTGTTGTATAATAGAACAGATGGCGATGTTACAAGTTTTGTTTGCAATAGTCCCTTATAAGATGGTTGAGATGACAGGTGCACTCACATGTAGAACCACATACTCTAGCCATCACACACAATCCACGGGGGACATGCATTCAAAATATCCATGTCTCTATAAATAGCAGTTGCAGTTCCTCATAACAAAACACATACAGGCTGTCTCCCCAAAGGTAGGGCAAAAGGGCAACGCCCAAGTGGAGAATTCAATTATACCCCACTGTTGCCACGTAATTGGCGAATGGAGTAGCTGCACAGCTGATGTGCATGTAATAATTTACTCAGGAACACCAATTGGCGGCAGGAAACCACATGTTACAGGTATCAATGTATATAAGGATGACTTGCCATACATTCAAACTGTATGCCCATACCATAGAACCGTTTAAACAGTAAAAGGTGTAAGAGAGATATTTAAGAAGATTCGGAACGCTAACAAGGTATGTAGAACACTCAGCATGTTAGTGTATGTAGAGCCTGTTTTGTATTAATTAAAAGTGTACGCAATGCATAAAGTGGGAAAAGGTATTATGTAGTGATGTCTTGTTGAGCATAGTAACGCTTGTAGAAATTGTGTGTCCTGCTGTGGGCCACAAGGTAAACATCATATACACCACAAGGGATGTTACATGAGGGCTTTAAACAGAACAATTCCACACCACCCGCCGTCAGTGGTAGGGTATGTCCAACAAGTACGTGCCATAGCAGGGGATAGTATATGTTGATATACTGTCACAGTAGGCATGTGTATGGGCATATAACGCGATAACATGCCTAAGGTGGTCCTGCTGTGCAAGTATGCTTTGCATTATGGGGTAATGTGTAAAATATGTGTAATGTACAGTATTGTAGGTAGATATGTCAGATATTCTACGCAGCATGACTGTTATATCATGCAAACAAAAGGTATCGTCTATTGGCATGTACAATACACAATAACAGGATACATATGGCTTGTAATCATGGGACACTGTAACAGCATGATAGCTACTCGAAATGGAAGAGGTACTCATTAACCATGCGCAAAGGACATGTAATAGCTTCACAGGTTCATAGTGAGGTACTATGCTGTCTGGCAAGTCTATGTGTAAGCCCAACTACAGTGTTTACACCAGCGGCACCTCTCTAGGGTAGTGTCCTGTCTGTGAACAGCAGAGCCATGTGTTACCTGCACCTCTGTACAGTACAGCCACTGCAGTGATCCCTGGCGTATCAGTGTGACCGCCTACAGATTCACCTATGACCGGTGTGTTGTGTATGTTATAACACCCTATTGGCTGTAGTTGATGGGCACACATGAGTCTGTGGGCTATAAGTAATTGTTGTTGTGTTTGGTGATGGGGGCTGCCTCTGGTGCCTACACAGAGTATGAAGAGGTTCTGCAAGTGTCGTACTCATACTATGTGTGGCCTGTGGTGGTGGAGATCTAGTGAGACTATGTGATGAGTGGGGTGTGTTGCAAATGTTAAACGTCCCCACATGAATGTCAGGTTCAGTCTGGGTTGGTGAGAGCATTACCCCCAGCATGGCTACATATGTGTATCTCCCACAGGCTGTAGTGTCATATGTTGGGAGGTGAGCATTGATTGTGTACATGAGACAATTGCTCTATTGCCACATGTTTGCCATATTCATCATATAGACAGGCAATAGCACTGATAAGTGACACTTGGACATGCCTGTATATTCAACCATGTCTCACAAGATATGTGAGTTATGTGTGTACAACAGCTGTTGTACTGTAAGCAAGCTGGAAATGTAAGGACAGACAGTTTACTTGTAAGACATAAGTTGTAATGGATGCTATAGTAATTAGTAGCTCATGAAGTGCTTACATGTTCTGAACAAGTGCTGAGCATGAATATGCAATACAGTTAGGGTGTTGGATAATATCAACCCACTGCGACCCACAAGTGGAGATGACAGTCATAATTGGAGGCACTGCACTATTACCCTGCTGAGTATGGTCTGCAAGTCTATGAACCTTTATCAACGTAGATGTTAGCAGTACAGAAGTAGATGACAGTATGGATGATTTCACTCTGCATAGCATACCTGTGACAGGTCATAGGACATCATCACCCATACCGTGTTCCAGCTACACTGAGTATACTAGATGTACCTTCGTATGTCACAGGAGTGTTCTACCAGTGGCCTGTTGACAGAAGCAACACTACAAAAGGTGTCTGAGTGACATGTCCATATCACACCAGTGGCAGCTACAGTAAAACAGGGTTAATGTTTTGTACTCCCCCTCATTGTAGCCAATACCACACAGACAAATGGGAGGCATCTGTGTATGTAAGAATGTGAATGGCCATGATCTAGGAGAAATAGCTGTCTCAGTGTTGTGGACAACATACAGAATGGGCTTTGTGGGTGAGGTGTGTGACATATGTGCACAATCTGACAGCTGATAATAGCATTGTCACCGCTAGGTGAATAACCCTGTACCCATTAACTACCACTTAGGCAGAGGTCAACATATTGGACACCGTGTAAGGGATGGTGCTGTGCAGTTCACCTCCCTGAGTTGGTGATGTCTCCAGGCCTATTAGGTAGTCATACGAGGCACCCATGTCATGACAGGGTGCCATCCATGAGCATGGAGATCATTGAACAGGCATACTCAGCACTCAGGTGACCAATATCGGATCACATATCACATTTAAGGGGTATTGGCCATGCGTGGATGGGCGATACCAGCCTTCACAATCCTCACCTCCACTATGCAGCATGCTGGCTACCTTGCATAAAGACGGGCTACACTGTGATGTTGGAAATGCGACACGTACATATCCTGATCTGAAAGACATACGTCATGGACAGCCACCGTCCTACTACAAGGATCGCCACATGCTGGACAGATCCCTGTGCCATACATGTTACATACTCCTGCCATACCATGCAACCCTGTCCATCAAAGCTGCACATGTCATCTCTATCATACATGGTGCGATGACCGCATGGTAGATGTATTATTAACTGTCTGGATCAGTAATGTGGCACTGATGCACCTCGCGGTGGCAAAATGGCTGTCGGATACAGCTAGAAAACCTTGCCCGTAGATGCTATAGTTGATAACCATCCCTGTGAATGATGTCCGGCTAGCCATTGTCCCATGTCTATCACATGTGCAACACAGGCGATACGTGGCAGAATGTTGAACTGCTGTACAGTGCCGTGTAGATGTATATGGCAAAACACATGCATGTAAAGGTTTCCATGCATATGTGTGCATTGTCACTGCTCATGTCCATTAAGGCTGTGTATGTGTTGATATGTGACATATACACAGCATCAAGGTCAACAGCATTACTGTGGACACATACAGGCATGTGCTGATAAGTAAGAACACTACTACAGGCAAACAGACATGCCCACATCAAGACAGCATTCACATGGAGTATGAACAATGTAATGAGGTGACACACATATATGGTGATGATATCCAATGCATAACGGGTGTTACATGTGTGTGATACAAACATGTCAGTCGTGTCAGTGTCATGACGATTTGCAAAGATAACTGTTCAGATGTACTAGATTTAATACAAATGTATGTGCAGCTGTATCTCTGTACATCTCTGTGATACTGTGACCTGTCTCCATCATTATGTCTTCCAGATAATGCCTTGTTCACACCTGCCAGCATATAGCCGCCTGGAGGATGATGCCCTCATCCCGTATCTCCATGAGAACTATGAGGTGTTGTTCAGCCATGTGCCACAGCATGACCAGCAGCGTGATGACCTGTGGCAGGACCTTCACAGGAGGGTTATTGATGTGGGTGGCCATAACTGCACCTACCAGCAGGTGCGCAGACACTGCATGGACCTGATATGACATGCAAAACAGCGTGCCAATGCAATCACCAGGGAACAAGGTGGAACAGGTGGTGGGCCACCAAACCAGCCCCCACTCACACCCACCAAGGAGCTACTGGCCAGCCTGGGGACACCCTCAGAACAGCATCCACAAACACTAGCTGCCATTGTGGAGATGGGTGTCTCCCAAGCAATGAGCCTGGAGTTGCCTGGTAAGTCACTACTGCACATATGACTATTATATCCCATTTAGTCACATGTGTCACTGTACAATATGTAATGTAACATCATATGCAAGGTATGTTTACACACATGCCGCATACTACAGTATGCTACCCTGTGTATGCACACATGTGCATACTATATGCTATTGTACAGGCGAATGTGTTAACATGCACAGTGCACCCTGTGGCAGTCATACAGTTATGGATAATGTTCAAACTGCTGTGTCACCCCTACACAGGTACCTCTGGTGTGCCGCACAGACATCAGTCCGTTGCAGGTGAGACAGTTATCAGTATCAGGCATGTTAATGCATATATCTATTTGCCATGTGGCCAGTTAACACATGTACACATAATGTATGGTCCAGTCACGATATACAGGTCGCATCTGTCATCATTCACACCTGCTATCCATATGCAGTATATACAAACTAAATGAAACACCGACATGAAACCACAGTATTTGTCATTGCTAGATGTGTGGACAGCTGTGCATACAATGCTGGAGGTGTTCAATGTAGGCATATGTAATATACATTGGAACAACACATGTGTGGTATGCAAACAGTACCACACAGTGAGCTGGGATATGAGTAGCCCACAGGAGTCACCATTGTGTAATATGCCCCTGCAATGGGTGTACACATTGTGATGTGCCATCTGACATGTCCCAGACATGTAGTGTTCCGGCTGCAATATTGTCTCACTATCCCATAATACATACCCCACATACCAAACATACAACCCGTTGTCTGCATAGCCCTGTGGACAGTGACATATCTGACATCCATGGGTGTATGTCATATGGGACAACACAGACATGTGAGATAGACGGCCATCACAAACATTTGGCCAACACATGTTCATAGGTTCATAGGTTCATAGGTTTATACTAGGCTATCTGCCCTAAGGCATTTATAAGCCTAGCCCAAATTTTTGTGACTTACACCACCCCTTATATGAAAAAATACTGTGCCCATTAGTTTGTTGTGCCTCTGTCCAGCAGTGACACAGAGATGATTCCCGGGGTAAACCTACGATCTCCCATCCACAGGTCTAGATTTCTCTTGAACAGAGTCAGCGAGGTGCTCTGCCTCACATGGACCGGGATTTTATTCCACAGCATAGGGAGTCTCTGAGTGATAAATCTATCCCTCCAGCACATCCTATTTATATCCGTGCTAAGGTTTAAGTCGCTTGCTCTAGTGGTTTTGGTGGATTTGGATTTTTGAGGTGGAGCATGTCCATTAATTCGGTTGGACATGGCCTTGTATGTCAGGCACATGTCACCTCTGAGCAGACGGTATGCGACTGAATAGAGCTGGAGTTTCTTCAATCTGGCAGCATATGACAGATTTTGGAGTCCTTTATCCTTTTGGTGAGGAACTTTGGGGTCTCTCCAATTGCTGCAGATGTCTGGTGAGATACATCCGAATGGGGCATTGTACTCGATCATTGGTCTGATAAGTGAAGAGTACAGGGGAACAATGACCTCACTAGATCTGGATGTGAATCCCTTCATGATCAGGTGGGCAATGTAGAAGGTCTTTCTAACCACTTTAGCAATGTGAGTGTCAAAAGAAAGGCCACTGTCAACCTGGGTCCCCAGGTCCCTGATAACCTCTTCTGTGCTTAGTGGATTGCCACCTATATGGTAGCTTGGGGTTACCTTGTTTTTCCCGAAGGGTATGACTATACATTTTTGGCGTTTAACTTCAGGCCATGGCTCTGGCACCAGCTATCTGTTTCTGTGAGTCCTTCTGAAGGATATCCGTGTCCGATGCACTTTCCACTATGGCGCCCAGTTTGCAGTCGCCTGCAAACTTTGTCAGCCAAAGTCCTCCCATGCTGGCCTGTACTTCTGAGAAGTAGATGCCAAACAATAGGGGCCAAGGACCGAGCCCTGTGGGACACCACTTGTAACCGGCTTGGAGTCTGACACAGCGCCAGCAACTCTAACCCTGTGGGTTCTGTCCTTAAGCCAGTTTGCAACCCATCTTGTGACATATGGGTTTACATTTAAGCTGGTAAGTTTTTCTACAATACCCGAGTGGGTATTGTGTCGAAAGCCTTTGCAAGGTCAAGGTAGGCTGTATGGACTGCCTTTCCCTCATCAATGGCCTTGGTGACTGTTTCAAGAAGTCGACCAAGTTCAAAAGGCATGATCTTCCCTTGACAAAGCCAAACTGGGTCGGGTCCAATGTCTGCAAGTCCCCTATATCTTTGTTTATGAGCTCCATTATGATCCTCTCCATAGCTTTGCAGACTAGACTTGTTAAGCTTATGGGGCGGTAATTACCAGGGAACGAGGCTGCCTTTGTGGAGTGGGACCACAGTTGCCGTACGCCACTCCTTGGGCACGTATCCTGTGGTAAGGCTGTGATTAAACAGCTGCCTTATGTGCAGGGTTAATTCCTCATTTAGCTCGTGTAGCACACAGCCGGGGACACCATCCGGTCCTATTGATGCTGTGTTTTAGCTTTAGAGAGCAGCTTTCACCTGCGCATTTGAGATGTCCGGGAGGCTACACTCGGCTGGAATAGTTATCTCTCCTTTAGGGGGGGAGAGGGGGGTGAAGTTTGCACTGAACCTGTCTGCCAGTATGTTGGCAATGTCTGTGGGTTCAGTGATTTTGTATCATTTTGGACTAATTCTGAGCATATCTGGGAGTTTCCACCCAGGTTCCTAACATAGCTGAAAAAGGCCTTATGATTGTCCTTTGTATCCATGGCAATTTTTCTCTCAAAATTGGCCTTAGTTGATTTTATGAGTGCTCATATTTTTTTACTAATAATGATCAGGGGTGACTTCCCTTTTATGGATTTTGTTCTATCATGTAATAGCTTTCTCCTCTTATTGTAAAGTTTGTTAATGGCTGGGGTCCACCAGACTGGACGTTCACACATGGCCATGGAGGATGGCCAGAGACATGTAGCCACACAGTAGATGTGATGTGTATACACCCTGTTGCACATTGTCCACACATGGTCCAACTATAGCCTTAGTTGACTGATTATATAGTTGATGTGGAACACTGGACATCCTAAAAGCCTGTGCACAGCTAGTGGAGGTGTCACTTAATTCAACCATATAAGATGTGTTGAACATCACGACTGTGTCATAGCATGACAGTAGTCACCTGTACAGCTTCCACAGACATTGACACCACATCAGGCCACAGATACCACACATTTCCCTTGCTGCTGTAGGACATCACTGTCAGCCGTTCACCTCATGTGTGTGGTACATTAATGTCATGTAGGACATGGTGTATTGACAAGTCTGCCATGTGTGGACATGGTTGCCAGGCAGCTAAGACTTTGTAGTAGTTGTGCAGGGGTGTCATCCATAGGTCTTCCAGTGACCTGTCACATGACACAGCATGGTCTGGTGTGTTTACACCTCAGCAACGTGGGTCACAATTCACAGTTATGTAATGTGCATACACGCAGTTATGGCTATGCACTGTGTGCATATTACACACTGTATAGCAATATAGACGCCTTATAATGCCATGCAATGGCACAGTGTTTGTACTTCACACTGTATAGCAATGTAGATGCCTCACACTACCCTTCAATGCTCATGCACATTTGCTAAAAGTGCATTCTATCTGTAGGGCATACAGACAACACTGCAATGTGATACCCATTACAATGCTGTACATGTGTCAGGACACCATTGTGTCAGACATGTATGCATGTCAATGCACACGTCAGCAGATTACATGTCAAGGTCACTTCAGCCATGTGTACTGTTAACCTGTGCTGGTCCACATGGTGTATCACAGGGATGCATGCTTACTACCATGATTGTGTGAACTGCATGGCTACTGATATGACATCTGCTTGCTGTTGTGTGCAACCCAGGGAGGTATGCTAACTACCACTATTAATGTCTGAGCTGCATGCCATCTGCTGTATCACATGCATGCTGCATGCCTTCTGTCAAATCACATGCATGGTGTGTCTGTGTGTCTGTGTCTCTGCATCTGTGCATCTGTGCGTCTGTGTGAGTGTGTGTGTGTGTGTGTGTGTGTGTGTGTGTGTGTGTGTGTGTGTGTGTGTGTGTGCCTGTGTGTGTGTGTGTCTGCTGTAATGTGGAGTCTTTCTTTGCATTCACAGGTGATGTAGGTGCGTTACCCTCCTGCGGTCCATCTGATGTTAGTGTCCCCACAGATACTAGCAGTGATGAACATATGCATGAGGTACAGGCAGGGTTGTCAGGGGCTGAATCTGTGCCAATGGTTGCCAACCCAGCTATGTCCCCCTCTTCTCCACACACAGTTCTCATGCCAACACATACCCCATCACCAGTGGCCATAGAGGAAGGATAGTCAGCGTGTGTTAGCTTGGAACAGGAACATGTGGTGGCTACAGAAGGTGTGTCTCCACACCATGGTGTCAGTGTAATGACTGCAGATGTGCCACACAGGCATGTGGCCAGTGCAACTCGTAGGAGGACCTCTGGCAGACATGCACCTGCAGGACAGAGCGCAGCAGCTGGTGTCACCAGACGCATGTTCCAGACTGTAATGGTGGCACAGGCACATGCTGAATGGCAGAACAGAGAAGGGCAGAGGCTTCAGAGGGCTGCTATCCATACTCTAAATGACAACATCCAGGCATTGGCAAATGCTCAACAGCAGATTGCTGATGTTCTGGACAGGCAATTGGGTGACATGGTTGGAATCTTTGACCGTGGCATGGCAATCCGCGAGTGTGAGCTGTCTGTGCTGGAACATCTGGTAGGAGTGAGACGTAGGCCACGTGGACATAAGCCAGCTACACCACAGTACAGGTCAACGTGAATGAGCCACCTCACATGCCCGCTCCCATAGTGCTGGTAGCAGTAGCAGTGCAGCTGGTGCTGCGCTATCCACACCAGGACACAGCAGGCCATGTGGACATGGCCCTGGATGTTCCCAGTGGGGACACGGTTCCAATGGACATGTGTCATTGGACAGTAGCCAATCTGTACCTCCACCTGGTAGTGCCCGTGCAACCCCTGGCAGGCACAGGTCACGTGGCCATGGCCAGACACAGTGAGCTGTACATCCTGGTCTGTACAATCTGGACCTGTCAATAATACCCTGTGTAGGCCTGACAAAAGGCAGAACTGTGTGCACACATACACACAGACAGCAGAAACATCTGTAGGGCACCGCAACACCCACATGCATAATGACCACACATGTCCAATCAGATCACCGGCCCTTACCCACACACATGATGTCATCCACTGGTGCAGCCTATGCCCCTGGCAAACATTATCACCCTGTGCATATGATGATGCCTGTGCCGCATCCCTGTCATCCACACCATCGGTGCAGGGACATGCTCATATGGTCTGATGCACAGGGTGAACAGAATAGTGAGATAAGGTCATATTACATTAGTTGTGTACTGTTGACACGCACCAGACATACCATGCAGTACAGGTTTATAATGCATTGTTATATGTTCACAGTATGTGTCTTGGTAACAACGGTAACAGCATGTTGGTAATTATGCCCTGCTTCCCTCCTTAAGGTCTACTTGCATGTGCCAATAAGTAGCAGTGTTTGCAGTTTCACATGTGTAAATGTGGAGTACTCACAGGCATGTATGGCAATACCAGTATGCTATACGTAGCCTCAACCTCACTGTTAGAAAGGCTACCATTCCACAGATGTCCACACATCTACTGATCCAGAAGCATGTGGGCTGTTTAATACAGTGGCTAGAGACGTGACATCCATACCAGGTCACATCACAGGTATGGTGACATGGTGCGAGGGGTTTACACAGCGGTCTGGCCAATGATAACATTAGAGGCCACTTGATAGCATGAGGCCTCACTGTGCAGCAGTAATACACTGTCACATTACAGGATGAGAACACACACATACATACACAGAAACACACAGTAACATGCCCATACTCGATAGTGTTGACGTGAGGACCCCTGCCTATGTGGTAATCACCCTCATAGTACTGTGCACCCACACGACGCGACACAGAGAATGAACATGTACAGGTAGCCAGTAAGGCTGCAACCGATGGCATCAACAGGGTAGCAGACTGCATCACCATGAGGGGTTAGGGATCCTGTCTGTTCTGTATGGTAGCATACACCCTCACTCCATGCACCAGACAGCCCTACATACATACACACACACACACACTGTGGAGTCCACAAATGTCATTCACATACAGATAGCTGACATGTGTGTGATACACACACCACCCCTGCCTACGTCATGCTTTCAACACGGCAGTATGTACAGATCACTACAACAGTGTACAGGGGTGTGTAACAATTGGGATGTATTTCCTACCATACGTGGCATATATGGTCACATAAGCAAACACACATGGCAGTACTGTGAATCATACACCTGCTATATGATGATACGTCTGACAGACATGCAGCAGTATTGGCTGCATTATGCCTGCCAATGCTACCTTCAGCAATTGTGCTGCTATATGCACATGGGAGGATGTAAGTGTTACAGGTGTCAAGTGATTTACAGTCAGTAACACCCTGACCGCTGTGTAGGTTGTATGTCTTCACCTTCAAGTAACAGTAACATAGCGTACTGTTTGTACATGTAATGGTAGGATGGCTTGTGACACACCTGTGAGCCGTCTTCAGCAAACATCCATCTGCAAAGGTGGATCACCACTTTATGTACACACATCCATCCATACCTGACGTACATCCTACCGTACTGTCAGTATTTCACCATATACAGGTGTCAATGATGGGGCTGCATTGCAACTGCATGTTGTAGTTAGGCACAGGTGAATGACATACATCAGCTACTGCACATGCATGGTAGCTGCATGCACACCACTACATGTACATGTGTGTTGGTCCTACATTCCTGTCATGTAGCCATGTTTGTATGCATTGCAATTTGTGGACATGTGTGATGACATACATAACACATGGACTGTTGTATGATATGATAGTTGTCATGGGTAACTAGTACAGAGGGAATGTTACCTCGGTCAACATTGCTACCTTATGTACTGTTAGCATTCAACAGCCATGGACCTACCTTCCATGTGCATGCGTGTGATTGCTGCAGCCACTTGTCTGCATGGAGGACAGCAAAAGCTATGCTATGTACATATGTGTTGTGTGTGTGTGGGCCATGTACATATCCACTGCGATTACATGTATGTCATATCCAAACATGAGTGTTCTTTGGTGTACAGCGACAGTCATCTGTTACAGCTGTGTAAGACCCAGGGCCCCTGTTATGTGTAGAGCCGACCTGCATTGCATTGCATAACACATGATGGAACCCTGTCAGTACATGTGTAGTCTGCACAGTTGCTGTAGACCTATGTACAGTTCACTGGTCATGAGTCACATGGTGTTGTAGTAATGTATGGATGTGTGTTGCTGGTCCAAGGACATGGTGATGTCTGAGGGCTACATAGTAGAATGCGGCATTTACCACTGTGATCTGCACCTGAGACATCTGTGATGGCTCTTGAGTGTGTACTGGTCAGTACAAGTGAGTGGCCTTCATGTACGTGGGGACAGTAACACCAAACTGTGCCCTTCCATGTTTAGAATCTGTGTGCATGCAAGACAGCCCATCACTACTATTAAGTGTGTGAGCATACCCAGTATGCCGTTGTGTAGATGGACATACAGTACATTCCAAACTGTGCCCTTCCGTGTTTCGAATCCATGTGCATGCAAGACAGACCTTCACTACTACTAAGTGTGTGAACATGCCCAGTACACCGTTGTGTAGATGGACACACAGTGCATTCCAAACTGTGCCCTTCCATGTTTAGAATCCGTGTGCATGCAGGACAGCCCTTCACTACTACTGTGTGAGCATGCCTAGTATGCCGTTGTGTAGATGGACACACAGTACATTCCAAACTGTGCCCTTCCATGTTTAGAATCCGTGTGCATGCAAGACAGCCTTTCACTACTACTAAGTGTGTGAGCATGCCCAGTACACCGTTATGTAGATGGACACACAGTACATTCCAAATGGACGTGTGATACTAAGTGTGTGAGCATGCCCAGTGACACCTTGTGTCAGTTATGTGCCTCTGTGTATGGGCATAGCCATTGAAATCCTGTATGGCGATGGTGGTCATCCAGGCAACAGATGTCCATACCCACGTCAGGATGGATTCCTACATTGAACAAACTGGTTGACTGTCTTGAAGGGTGTACTGTCTGTGGCACGTCTCGTATCTATGTAGTGTTGTAATAGTGCTCCGTAGATAGGCAGTTGTCCCGCTCACACCAGTGCCGTGTGTTTGTCTATGTCTACCTTGGGACAGTAATATGCTTTTAGACGGCTTACTCTCTATACATTCCCTATTGGCGTCTTTGCCTCTGCGGATTATGTCATCCACCTAGAAGTATGCCTCTGGGAGTTCTGTGTTCCAGTAATCTCGGTAGTGCATTCTGTAACTGTGTAATGCTGTAGTGTGATAATGTAGTTAGGTGTATGTTTGACTCCCAGCCCTCCCAAGTGTGTGTGTGTTTCCAGCTGTCTGGGGACAGAGTAATCCTTTTAGATGGCTCAGTCCCCATACATTCCCTATCGGCGTCTTTGCCTTTGCGGATGATGTCATCCACCTAGAAGTATGCCTCTGGGAGTGTTGTGTTCCAGTAATCTCGGTAGCGCATTCCGTAACTGCGTAAAGCTGTAGTGTGATAAGGTAGTTAGGTGTATGTTCGACTCACAGCCCTGCCAAGTGTGTGTGTGTGTGTGTTTCCAGCTGTCTGGGGACAGAGTAATCCTTTTAGATGGCTCACTCCCCATACATTCCCTATCGGCGTCTTTGCCTTTGCGGATGATGTCATACACCTAGAAGTATGCCTCTGGGAGTGCTGTGTTCCAGTAATCTTGGTAGCGTGTTCTGTAACTGTGTAATGCTGTAGTGTGATAAGGTAATTAGGTGTATGCTCGACTCCCAGCCCTGCCAAGTGTGTGTGTGTGTGTGTGTGTGTGTGTGTGTGTGTGTGTGTGTGTGTGTGTGTGTGTGTGTGTGTGTTTCCAGCTGCCTGGGGACAGAGTAATGCTTTTAGATGCTCACTCCCCATACATTCCCTATCAGCATCTTTGCCTTTGCGGATGATGTCATCCACCTAGAAGTATGCCTCTGGGAGTGCTGTGTTCCAGTAATCTCAGTAGCGCATTCTGTAACTGTGTAATGCTGTAGTGTGATAAGGTAGTTAGGTGTATGTTTGACTCTCAGCTCTGCCAAGTGTGTGTGTGTGTTTCCAGCTGCCTGGGGACAGAGTAATGCTTTTAGATGGCTCAATCCCCATACATTCCCTATCGGCGTCTTTGCCTCTGCAGATGATGTCATCCACCTAGAAGTAAGCCTCTGGGAGTGGTGTGTTCCAATAATCTCGGTAGCGTGTTCTGTAACTGCGTAATGCTGTAGTGTAATAAGGTCGTTAGGTGTATGTTCGACTCACAGCCCTGCCAAGTATGAGTGTGTTTCCAACTGCCTGATGACAGAGTAATGCTTTTAGATGGCTCACTCCCCATACATTCCCTATCGGCGTCTTTGCCTTTGCTGATGATGTCATCCACCTAGGAGTCTGCCTGTGGGAGTGCAGTGATGCTGAAACTCGGTAGCACATTCTGTTACTGCGTAATGCTGTGGTGTGGTAGTCTCAACAGGTAGATGCTCGATTCCAAGGCATAGCAGGTGTGTGTGTTTGGCAGTTATACCGTATGTGTTGGTGTCTGTGGGTGGCTAGTTGCAGGATGTGTTCAGTGTGTTTTGTTGCTGACCTATATAGTGTCCACAGCCCACATATTCTGCCAAGACACTGGTTTGTTAACACATACATTCGCCAATAGGTCTGGTGAGTAAATGTCAGCAGCCCTACTCTTACCCTTGATATAGTCTGACCCGTGTGACGCAACAAAACACACGTGCCTTGATAGTAACAACACTACATGATGCAGGTGGCACATGTAGTTTCCTTTTCATTCCTGTCTAATGCTTTGCTGTCATGTGGTCCTCTGTTGTGATATATATGCAATATCTACATATGTGTGTACATGTATATGTGTGTATGTATATATATATATATATATATATATATATATATATATATATATATATGTATATATATATATATATATATATATATATATATATATCTATGTGGGAACACTTCACATAATCGAATTATTGAAATCTCGAATTTCATATGGTCGAGACCATATGATCGAGATTTTAATAAATCGAATGTGTGTAGTGTTTAGAAATAACACTTTACTTACCTTAATACATTACGTGCACACAGAGGCAAGTTTTGCACTTCCGCATACAGCGCAAGATGGGAGATTTCCCATCTCCCCACTGTAGCACGATCTTGGAGTTGGTATATTTAAGTAGGGGGGTGTGGGGGGGGTGCAGGGGGGCGAAGCCCCCCTGCAAAAGTGAAGCTTGTGTTTTTTTTTGTTTTAATGGTTTCCCTTCAGAAGTTCGAGTTTCCGAAACTCGAGCTTTTGGTTTCGGTTATTTGTAGTTCGAGATTTTGGAAATTCGATCTTCTGAAGTGAATCCGTCTATGTATATATGTATACAAATAATATATATGATATATGTAGATGTAGAGAGATAGACATATATGTGAACATATATGTCTGGGGATATCAGCACTATTGATTGTTTGTGCCGGATGATCTGTACGTGATAATCTGGGATGTATGTACATCTGTCATGGCATAGTGGTAATGCACATCGTCTGTAGTGTGCAAGGTCATGGGTTGTAGTCGTGTAGACACCAGTTATTTTGTTGCTGGGAAGACCATGGGACATTAAATATGGTGATAGTAAGGCACCTGTTGCCAGTTGTTTAAGGATCTGAGCGACACTGAGCAATGGTTATTAATTTGGAGGTTCGGTATGGGTCATATGACTATTCATTAGAAGACTACACTATGCAGATCAGGTTGACAATAGTGTATCCCATTTATCCCCAGGGTGTGATGCAGGTCCCTGGAGTGTATGTGTGTAATTAGCCGGGTGCAGGGCTCGAGTATAGTTGACAGCATGTGGGGGGAGTCAGGCATACTGTACGTACATTGCAGAACTGTGCCTCGGGAGTGCTCCTGCCTTAGCACGCCTAAGCTAGGGGTGTGTCTATACCTGCCTGGTGACATTGGGAGGGATGACAGCAGTGGTGGGGTAGTCAGGGTGTACAGGCTGCACGAACAGGTGTTGATCAGCACAATCAGCAGATGACATGGCCAGCTCGCACCTGAACAGTACGGTAATGTGAGCAAGCAGCATACACACAGATTTCTTCCGCACTCTACACCACTGGTGTATATGTGCAGGGACATGTCACAACATAGTCCAACCAAATGAGAAGGGCTGCAGCAGGCAACATAAACCAACATGTGCAGGAGGCTGAGGGCAGTGGGGATGTGTATGCTGCCGAACAACCCTTACTGGAGTGACATAAGACTTTATAAACCCAGGGTGACTTACCAGGGGCTACATGAGCTGTGGATGGTAGAGCACTATGGGGTGGACAGAGACCTCTTACAGCGGTTTGTTGACCTGTGTCTGCCACACCTGACACATCAAACAGGCCGAGAGAAACCCATCACAGTGGATACCATGGTATGTGTTGGCCTAGGTGTACTAGCCACAGGTACCTCACACAGTACAACTGGGGTTATCATGGGTATCTCACAGGCATCTGCATCCAGAGTATTGCACCAGTTCACAGACACCATGTCAACACATGCTAGTGAGCACGTACATAACCTCAACACACGTGATTAGTAGACCAGCAATATGCATCAGTTCAACCACATGGATGACTACCCTGGGGCACTGGGTGCTATAGCCTGCACACACATACACATGGAAGCACCACCTGGTGAGCGGGGTAGGGCCTACAGTCACTGCAGGGGCATACCCTCCAACAGCTAGGCCATATGCGATTGCCAGGGCATGAGATTGAATGTGTGTGCTGTCTGCCCTGGAAGCTATGATGATTCCGATATATGGCTTCTAACACAGCTTTACCACACCAGTGCCAATATGGACATCCCCTACAGTCTCCTAGCGGGGGATGCTGGGTAAACACTGGCATCGTGGCTGATGACACCCATCAGCAATGCACACACAACTGAACACTCACACCATAATGAGGCGGATGCACAGGCAAGACATATAATTGTGTATGTGTTTGAGATGCTCAGTTCACGGTTCTGGTATCTGGACACATCCAGTGGAGCCCTGCAGTATTCACTAGCGACATGCACACAAGTTGTTATGGTATTTGCTATGCTACACAATCTTATCCTGCAGTAACAGTTGCAGCAGGAACTGCATGGGGCAGGGCCACACAGCCCAACACCACTGCCAAGGCCTGTACAGGCACAGTGTGACTTGGTGAAGGAACTACCTGAGCAGGGCACAGTCGGCGAAAGGCCGTGCACAGTATGACCTGCCCTTGGCAAAGAGGCAACACAAGGCATATGCACTGACACAGTAGGTACCCACGGATTTCCCCTCTCTGACCCGCACACAGTACAATGGATGCCAAACATGACACTACCTGTGCTTGGCCATGTATAGGAGGTGCACTGTGTGCATCCGACATTGGCAGCCCTTCAGCACCGTCCTCAGGTCCAGAACACCCCCAGGGTATGTCTATCAACCTAACAATTGGCAGATGTATTAGAATGTGTATTTACCCATTGCTATGGTACGTATGTGAGCATACAAGTGACTGTGGTGGCCGAATGTTAGGGCAGCAGACAGTACACATCCATAGTGGCACCATGACCTCTGTAGCACATACGGGGGTCACAATGGTAGCCATTAGTACACAGGGTGTCCTAACCCACTGCAGATTATGGGCTGACCATCATGTGTGTCCGTCCATACAGCCCACACACGTTCCATGCAGC
The DNA here is from genome assembly GCF_019279795.1 of Protopterus annectens. Classification (NCBI taxonomy): domain Eukaryota; kingdom Metazoa; phylum Chordata; order Ceratodontiformes; family Protopteridae; genus Protopterus; species Protopterus annectens. Next base: position 242,738,488 of record NC_056741.1, on the reverse strand, counting down.
TGGACAGGTGTGGACCAATGCAGACAAATGATATACAATGGCCTATGGATATGCCCAATGAATGACCCCAACCCTCTAAGACACACACAGACTACAGCAGGCCAGGCAGTTTGATGTAGGTTGTGAAAGCTAGGATGTCCAACACCACTGTGCTGGTATTTAAAGCTGGGATCTGACGTACACTGGTATCTCTCCAACCAACAATTTAGGTAGGTCCGCACACTGACATGGAGTACCTGGCATACCAGTACAGTAGCGGCAGATGTGTACAACTGTCAGCTGTGCCCCCTGTCCAACCTACACATGTGAGAGTCATGTGCGCCACCGATGGTGCTGTGTAGGACTGTGGTTGCGGTCGGATGTCCCCCCATGCTATGCAGACATGTAGCAACTGTCAATGCCACATGGCCATTAGCTACCCTGCAGACACAGCATGACACCTGTCTGTGTAGAACAGAGGGGTCAGCAACACAGTACTAACTATCTGGACATGTGACACATGCGATACAGTTGACCATACTTGGCATGCTCACACACATGACGGTATGATGGTAATGTCGGTCGACAACATGCGTAACAGTCATACTGGGCATGCTCACACACTGAAACACAGGACAGCCAGGCATGCATGCACCAGTGATCCGGACATATCTGCCAGTACATTGCTATACTGTTGGATGACTACGCTGTATGGTGTGTGCGTGGTCTATTGTCTGTACATATGCCATGGTCTATTGTTCATTCGCATGAGCTATGTGCACAGGGTACTGCTACCAACACGTGAATAGGGCGGTTCTTTGTTTACGGACAGACCGACGCCTTTGGATACGGATTGGGTAAGGCACATTCCAGCAGGTGGGAGCAGTTGTGCATGGGTTTGCTCAGTGTTAAGCACTGCTGACCTCTGGTTACAGCACCTTATACCCGTTTTGACTCCACGTTTCTTTGACAGTGCACTACTGGCATACTGGTAGACAAACATGCTTACAGCCGCTCGCTCACCAACATTTCTGCTTACATTTGTCACTCGCACTGGGTGTGTGCAATCCCTTGTGATGCATATTACATCGGACTACATGACTACAGTATTGGGTATGTGTAACCATTTGGCGACGGCAGGAGTTCGACTCTACGGACTCGGCAGCCTGTCCAGTGACGTAATCATATTATATGCGTGTTCCTCATACGATCTGCTCCCATCTGCCTGATACATGGGAAACGATACTCTGCAATGCTGACATGTGAATATGGTTTTGTTAACGCAGCTGTCCGCCGAGTCATGCTACTGCATACCTACTGTATGTTTTCCACCTTTCAGATTGCACGACGGGAGACTGTAGGAGTGACACCTTTCCCACTTTGCATGGGACAGTCCCTCATTAGGCATATGTCATGTGACAATACCAGACTTCTCAACCAATCTGGGACAAATTTCTACTGAATCAGGGACAAGTCAAGAAAACATGAGGGACAATCAGGGACACTTTTAAAAAAGTAGCGCTATTAACTTGCAACATTGACAGAATCAGAGCATATCAATTAATACACATTTTCTGAAGTAAAAGAAGTTTATAACTCTTACTTATTGTCATTAGTCATTAAGTGTAATTCACCACCTTTCCTCCAAAAGTCAATAATTTTAGGAGGGATTCAGAGGGACAGAGTTAAACTTTCAGTCAAAATCAGGGACGTCCCTGAAAATCAGGGACATTTGAGAGGTATGGACAATACTCTAGCCATTGCAACTGTCCTGATTAGGGGACATTCTCATGTTGTACGTGTCTGTAGTGGTTGCTTGTTACAGGTCTTGTATACCTGACACGTCAATATGTTATATTTAGTAGCATAAGCAACTTTACTGCTGCCAGACTACGCTTTGATTTGTGCCGATATGTATATTTCTGTACTATGCATGGCTGTAGGTATGTTCTGCCTTGGTACATCTGACATTTCTACAGGACAGGTTCCACTTTGGCCATTCAGAATGGTGGTGGCCCTATAGATCCTATATGTACAGCTATCACATGTGTCAAGGCAACACATACCCACAGCCAGTGGTAAACTGACGACTTCCACAGTTTGCATATGTTAAGGTTATTCTTGTAGCATTATAATTGCTAATACTGTTTCCTATTACATGTAGCTGTTTCTGATACAACAAATTAATTTCTGACACCACTACACACACTATATAGCCTCCTTTCCCGAACTCCCAGGCCATGTGCCATAACTGTCATTTTGCAGGACACAACTGCCCAGACGGATGTGTCCCTCAAAGGCGTATGGATGTTGAACCTCATCTATTATGCTATCATCTACCTAAGGTGGTCAGCAACGTATGCACTTTCCGTCACTAGCAGACCTCACATACCAATGGGTGTGAATGAACACTGTATCAGGAACAATGCATAACACTCTGTGGGACACATTTAGATGATTGATTCTATTAACAAGACACATTTACAGTCACAGAGCATAAATATTTATTCACGTTTGTCGAGGTACATGCTGTTTATGACCCATACATGTTGTCATCTGTCATTACCTGTATTCTGCCACCTGTCCACCTAATATCACTAGTTCCGGAAGTGTTTAATTGGACTTTGTTACATTCGGATTCATAACTATAGACGTCCATGCTAATTGGGTACACGGCACTGATTCGGTCTCTATGTATTCCCCCAATGGTTTACAGACTATCTGGTATATTTGCTCTTCAGGTTTGAGAGGTGTAGGCGTATGCTATGCCCACATAGGAATATTATGGACTTCCACTGGGCAGGCCTACTACATCTCTGCCAACCAGCATCTGCACACCTAAGCCCATTATTGCATACCCATGGTCCACCTACCTGGCATCCCTCTACAGCAGTCATGCCAAATACTTCCTGCGAGCACAGCTGGGGTATGAGCACACCCCTACACATTGCCCACTCTCCCTGTCTCAGGACACATGTCGTACATTTTGTCAACCCATGTATTATCACACTTGCACAACCTACTGTTCCATGTACACCTACATCCTGCTCGCATCGATGACAACAGGTTCACGTGTACCCTGAATTTTTGGGGTCCCGCAAGGGACTCCGTTATCCAAGTTTAAAGTGTAGACCTTGCAGATCTCTCCCACTGGTACTTTCCTACTGGTGTTTTGGACAGCGGCAGTGTATTGATCTGTATTGCCTGTCTGTATGTCTGACCGGCCCAGGCGGTGCGGGGGTACAACATTTATTTATTGGACCTCTCAGTCACATATGCCCGGGCTGTAGATATTTTACCCCTAATTGCTGTAAAGTAACCTAGTTATGTACATGTTTATATCTACAATGACATATATATTTGTTTTGTGTGTATGTCTATATATCTATACCTGTTGTTTGTGTATATATATCTATCTATATATATCCGTAGTATATCCTTGTGTGTGTATATATATATATATATATATATATATATATATATATATATATATATATATATATATATAAATATAACTGTGTATATAAATTAATATATATATATATATATATATATAAATATATATATATATATATATATATATGTATATATATATATATATATATATATATATATATATATATATATATATATATGTATATATACATATATATATATATATATATAGATATATATACGTTTTTATCTATGTATACATCTGTGTGTCCATTAACCTATACATTTCCTGGACATAGACACTTACACATGTGTATTGGGTTTTATCCCTGCTTCAACAGCATACTATTGCCTTAGTCATTATGACAGTGACACTTCACTCCGGTGAACTTGTGATCAGTATATTGCACGTAATAGAGTGGACAGATGTCACACGCTTTTCATGTCTGGGGTGCCGCTGATAAGTGTGATGTGATACAGTGTCATTCGACCTATTACTCATATGCACAGCCTATTATTCCTGCTACTGTGTTTGTTTCTGTGCACATTCATATTATTACTGTTGATAAAATGAGTGTTTGTGTTACTGAGATTGTACGTCAACATATTGATGTCTTCATGTAGTTGTGTCTTTCTGCTTTTCCCGGTTTGGGGTTGTCACAGCAGAACTCCGTTCTGCTCATGGGTGGTGTATAGGTTTTACGTGCCGGGCTGCCAGCCCTGATGCACAACGTCCGACAATGATACGCCCATTCACTCATGTCTCCATGCAAACAACGCTCTATCTGGGAATCACACCTACGTACTAGCTGACCTCCACGGGCCACTCCATTGCACCCGGCACAACATACCCTAGCACTCCTGTGTCCATAATTGCATATCCATAGTTTCTCCAGCACACCCGTATTGAGTTTCCACGCATAACAGCCATTATACACCTGATATCACAGCCATGACACACCTTTACACATTGCCCTCTCCAGAGCCTTGGGGCCCTACACACATTTTGTACCACCTCGTGTATTCACAGGCTCACCATCCATTCATATTTGCACATACGTGCCTTTCCTGGTGTTTTGGATTATGAACGGTTTGCGGGTTACAAGTGTAGGTGGTCGCAACATGTACTACATTCCGTCTGTTTACAATGTTGGCGTAGCACTTCAACGATGTTATGGCCACTGGTATAACCCTGCCTCTGGTGTGAATAGCAGTGCTCTACTCACACTTGTGCAGCTTTATCTGACATACGCTGTGAGCACATTATAATTCCTTACTTGCTCTAGATTTTCCACGTGTTTCCCTTCCCATATGACTATTTCATTCATTTATAGATACAATGAATATTATTCTGGACATCAGTTATAACTTCACTACAGGTATGCAATAGTCCTGTCAACAGATGTGACAGTTGGTTGGTGTACTTATGTGTATGGACCTCTGTGATTCTCAGGGACAATCACGGACACTTCTACCATAATAGTACTATTAACTTGGAACGTGTTGACAGATTTGTAATACTACTAATTTTCTGCAGTTAAATGCGCCTATTACTCTTCATTGTTGTAAGTAGTCATTCTCATTCAACACCTTTCCTCCAAAGGTCACTGGCTTTGCGAATGGTTATGAGGCTGGCCAGTTATTGTGCGAATGCTCTGACCATTGGTATTGTTGACATTGTCATATGTACAGGTTGGGATATATTCTGGGGACTAAGGTTGCCACCTTTGCAAATGGCCAAGGTGGGACATTTTCGGAACACACATCAGATTTTACAGGCTGACACATACCCACGGTCAGTACAAAGAACAGAACTTTACTTTTTTGACTAAATAAAAGCTTATTCTTATAGCAGTTTAGTTGCTTATTCTGTTTCTTGTAACATTTAGGTATTTTAGATACAGAAATAATTATTTTATGCAACTATTACGTAACATATGGGACATAATTATGTCCTACAATCTCAGGACATTTGCCATTTTTAATATTTTTTGTCAGGACACTACTGCCCAAAAGGGACTGTCCCTTGCAAAGTGGGACAGGTGGTAACCCTGCTGGGGACACCAGATTGTTTAGGCCAACACGTAGCCACGGTCAGTGCAGGTTTAGAACATTCATTAGTTTCCTAGCTGTGAGCCTATACCTTTAGCACTTTTGTTGTTTGCCTGTTCCTTGTACAAATTATGTTTATTCTATCCTGACATGACCGCTTTAGGCAACTGTTACATGCAATATGGTACATAGTTATTTCCTACAATCACAGGACATTTGGCATTGTATCATTGTTGGTCAGGTCACACCTAGACACATAGTAATTGTCCTTCACACAGTGGATCAGGGGGTACACTGTTTATGTCAGTGCCTTCATCACCCTTATTCCATGTGCCACTATGCGAATGTGTGCAATATATTCTCTCGCTTATTCATGTCGGGACACGTTCTTCACAGGCAGGTGTTTGATCCTGGGTAGTAGGTTCTGCATTACCATCTAGGGATGGGCAGTCTCATGCACCACTACTGCACATTCCAACTTGTGTCCAGATGTCTACAGACTAGACATCGTGTCTTGATACCCATTCTAATGTTTACACAGGTTACTTATCCCATGAGGGATATCCAAAAATTTAACAAGACCGATAATAACAAGACCGATACCGACCATTCTTCTGGCGTTACGAAAATGTGCTGGGGGTTTTACATGCAAGGGATACATAGTTTGCAATCTTGAAACTGCCTAGGATGACACTACCTACTACATATGCGTAGTGGTCACCATGTGTAGATGTGGCTGCGCCAAACTAGTAGGCCAAGTATGGCTGGATTAGATGGACGTTCAGGTATGGGGGCGGGTTGTGTGCTGTGGAGGGGATGCTGGGTAGTTCATTATGCATCCAGGTGTGTTGCATTTGATATGGCCAGTTCCATCAGGACCAATCTGTGGGTATGTGCCGGTGACATTTCTGTACATTTGTATCGCACATTTTAATATTCATATGTTTGTGGGATTGTGTTCTACAGTATGGCCTGTCTGGTTGTATTGCAGATGTGTATATATGTTTTTGTGTTTCTTTCTGATTCACCCGCTGCTCCCTCATACACTTCCAGTTCACCTATTCTGCATACGACACAGTCTCGCCTTTGAGGATTATACCATTACCCCCCCACACACACACACACATATTCCTGGCACTCCAACCATCACTGCTTTGGTTGATGGCACATGACATGGTCAAGGTAACACATTGCATACCCTACATATGTCAGGTACCTGTATGGTTGTGTGGACTACCCTGCCATGTTTGACCTTCCACATGATATACCTAACGCACATAGGTACACGCCCATACTTAACTTTCATGACATGGTTGGTATACCCAGGTAATACCCGTTCAACTGTGACACATCCTGACAAGTTCGGCTTGGACCGCAGATGTGCGGATTTTGGCTGACTGTTCTAATCATTGGTAGGTTGCCACCTTTTCCTATGTCCAGGATGGGATATATTCTGGACACATATCCGATTGTACTGGACAACACGTACCCACAGTAAACGATATGGATAATACTGTTCCTTTCAGCCTACATGTTGCCTTATTGTTGTAGCAGTTTATATGCTCCTTCTGTTTCATTTACATGCTTATTCTATTTCCTGTCACATATGGTATGTTAAATACGGACATACCTATTGTATGTGACTATTACATGCATTGTGGGATATAATTCGGTCATACGGTCATTAGATATTTACATTTATCGTGTTTTGTGTTATGGACACATCTGCCCAGCTGTGTACCCTCCCTCACATTATGGGTCAGCTGACCATTGGGCTGGACGTACCTATTGGCGGCGCGCTAACATATGATGCATTTCACTTCCACTTGGTATAACTATCTATACTGCGTTGTACTATGGGCACATGGTTTTCAATGTCATTTGTTTGAGGGATAGGGACCCGTTATTCCCTACCGTGCATTTGTGTTTGCTTCTTCATTTTGTACTTGCAGGAACTGTCTTGCATGCTTTGCATACGTTTCAGTATCCATGGACACTGACAGATGTGATTACTATTGCTTGCAAATTGTTATATGCAAGCATTTTAGGTTGCACATTGACAGCTGACATTCCCACGCCTCAGTGTGGCACTTCGACACGCCCTATGCACTCGCGCTCCTTTCCTATGCACATGGCTGTGGCGGCAGCGCGCCTTCATTAATATGCATTTGGCGCTACTGCACCATCTTCACGCCACACGGTCGGCGCAAGCCTAACGCCAGCCTTGCGCCAAGCTTCATGAATCCCGGGGCATTTATGCTTGGTGCTACACCTTTGGCTGCTAATTCAGGTGTGTGTGTGTGTGTGTGTGTGTGTGTGTGTGTGTGTGTGTGTGTGTGTGTGATAACCCTTACCTGTTATTAATCTATTTATTTGAGTAAGTACAGAAAGTGTTTAGGGAAGATCTATTTTAACATTTATGATAGTAGCAGCTGGAACAACTTAACAAAGGGTTAGCCCATTATCAATAAAGGCTTACAAGTGTGGCTTGTAGATTTTGTAGATTCTCATATTGTTTGCATGGTGTGTGTGTGTGTGGGTGGGGGTGGCAAGAGGTTGAATTTGAAATAGTGCTTCACTGGAGGATGGTGTTAAAATAACTATATTTATGTTGTTGTATTGCTAACTATATGAGTCTTGCATTTTATTTCTGTCCTAAGCCTTAGACTGCCCAGTAACAGCTGTAACCATGTCAAAAAATGAAATATTTATAAGCTTTAGTGTATGTACATGTTAACAGCTTTTGTGTAACATAAATGACTCCCTTACGTCTTTTTAAATAATCTGTAATGTAAGAAATTTCTAAATACTTTTTGAAATTATTTTATTAACACACTGCATTTGAATCAGTAGTTGACTAACTAAACTGTTCATCTACTGAATAATCAGACTTAGTAAACAGAACTGCTTCAATACACCCCTAGAATAATAAAACAACAAAAAAGAGTCTGAAGCTATGTTTTTGCTTATGTAAAATGTATATATCACAATGAAAACACACATTTGCTTATTTATTTATTTGTCTTTGCTGAACAGAAAAAGTCCGACTGGGCAAAACTCATTTTCAGTGAAGGTCTGGGGAGAAAAGCTCCACATTTAAATTACACATGATGTACATTTATAATTGCAGGATAAAATATCTATACATGAGCTTATTTACATGATTTTTAAGCATTTTTTAAATATTTCTTACATGAACATAAAATTCTAACACAAATATATGAGAGAAATTAAGATAAGTTGGCTAATTATTGAATAGAGGAATAACATACAGTATCAATTAATGTATTTATAGCATGGTAGCTGCAGGGGAATTATCAAACTGGGGTGTTTTTGAGTTTAATTTATAGACAGACAAGTAGAATGTAGCTTATTAAATAAGACAGGTATGAAAGGAGAAGTTATGGAAATGAGCAGGAAGATATAAGCCAGCACTGCTTGAGATCAACAGTTTCTAGATTAAGAAAAAATGTTTTAAAAGATGAGAAATAGTGCAGAATAAACAGCAGAGCATGGCAAGTGGTCATACCAACATGCAAGAGACATAGAATATCCCCAAGAACAAACTTATAATAACTAGATGAACTAGATGACAGAGAGGAATGTCAATTCTAGTCCTTGATACAAAGCAGTAATATAACAGTATGTGTAAAGGCAGAGCATGAGAAGTTGATGTATCCACAAACGTTATAGACAGGAAACAGAAAAGAATGGGAGATCATATTGATGGCTTGCAGTATGTAGTGGGTCAACCATGTTTGTTCACTGATTATTGATCTTTTTCAGAAACTCTTTCTAAACTTTTAGTAAACCTTAATATTATAATCTTTGAAACATAAATCATTTTTATTTTCCCTAGTATTTTCACAATGCTTAGTTTATTTCACCCTAATTCACAGCATAACACTAAACAATTGCAATTATGTTACATTTACTTAGTTGTTTACTTTTAAACACAACTTCCAAAGACCCCTTTCAGCTATGACCCCAGACCAGTGTCGATGGTCCATAGTACTGCAAATAAAGTTCATAAAAATCAACATATTAACACCACAGGTAAACAGAATCATACTTTTATAAGAAGTTACCCCAATTACTGCTTAGAACCATATAAGATGCTGCTTTTTTTCTAGCATTTAACTAAGAAATGGCAATAGCAGTATCAAGCATCAGAGCATTTAAAAAGAGAAAAATCTGTTAGACTGATCATGTTGCTGAGACCTATAGGATGTGAGTGTTGAGATGGTTATAACAGTAGCTGGGACAAAGTTACAGACGTCAGGATATGCTTCAAAGAAAGACTGGTGAGTGATTGAAAGGGAGAAGGAGAATATAATTAGTGTATGCCACAGTTAATTGGAGAACCTTAACAGATGGCAAAATACAATATTTTTAACTGCATTTCATTGGCATTTCTGAAAATAAATAAACCTCACAAACTAAACAACAGTTGAAAATACATCTAAATAAAACAATGAACATACTAACAGAAACAACTGTTATTAAATATAAGAAAGAAAATAACTATGTACATTATTTACAAATTCAGCTAGCACATTTACTTATAAAGGATTAGTCCATATCTGTTTAATCACTAGTAAGGTAGTTTAACATTCCTGCATATGGCAAAGAAAGAGTTCCATGCAGAAGACGGTTTAACAGATGGATTAGTCTCAATGAAAGATTACAGAATATTATTTACATGTTTATACAAGAGACAGTCAAACTGAATCAGTGACATAAATTTCCTAGATTTCCACTCTTTTGCTCAAGTTACCTTTATTTTTTTTTTTTCAAAACAAGTTTATTGTTTTAACATATAAGAGAAATATCATAACAATTTTATACAAATAATTAAAAATAGGTATTATTATAATATTCAACAAAACAACTAAAGTATTTACAAAGACATCCACTACAATCAGATCAATTAATTAAACTAAAATACTGTGCTATTGAAATTAGAATTTTTTTAACAAATTTTGTAAATTATCCCATACAATAAAATGTGATGTTTTTCTAGTTGTTCTCATTCTAATTGTGCTTATTTCCATATGACACATTATATTCATAACATTTTTATCAAGTTACCTTTATTGAGAGTACCCTCATCCATCTCTAAGGCTTGTGATTGTGGGTGAGACCTTTTCTCTATTAGACCAAATAAGCTGAATTTCCAATCCTAATAGATAGTTCATAGATTCATAGGCAATAACCCTATATTTTAGCCCTAGCCCTAGGGACTTTATAAATCTAGCCATGTTATACTCTTATTCCCTTAGTGACCAAGTTGTATAATCTATATTTGCAGAGTGAGTCTATGATCAGCACTGACTGCCCTTGTCCAAGAGGGACATAGATGATACCCCTGAGGTAAATTTACAGTCTCTCATCCAGCTGTCTAAGTTACACTTAAATAGGGTCATTGAGGAGCTCTGTTTAATGTGAACTGGGAGTTTGTTCCAGAGGTGTGCCAATCTCAGGGAGACATATCTGTCTCTCCAGTATGTCCTGGTAATGTTGCAGGCTAGGTTAAGACAGCGAGTGAATTGTGTCTCATTTGACTTGCTGATGTGCAGCATTTCCATTAGAGCAGGTCCAAGACTGCTCTGTAGTGCAGGCACAAGTTGCCTCTCAGCAGCCTATAAGATACAGAGTATAGTGACAGGGCTTTCAGTATGTCCATGTAGGTCATGTGTTGAAGGCCCTGAATGCTCTTGGTGAGAAACCTCTGAAGTCTCTCCAGCTGCTGCAAGTGTCTGGTGAGGCATATACAGAAGGGAGCGTTGTACTTTATTACTGGTCTGATGAGGGATGAGTACCAGGGAGTTATGCCTTTACTTATGAGATGTGCAACACAGAAGGCCTTCCTTACCACTGTGGACACATGGTGATTGATGTTAAAGTTGCTATCAACCTGTGTTCTCTCACCACATGGTTTGAGCTAAGGGGGTACTGTTAATATTATAATTTACAGGGACTTTCCCTTTGCTGAAAGGGATGATAATGCATTTTTTTTTGCTTTTAGTTTAAGTCCATGGCTTTGGCACCAGTCATTTGTCTGTGTAAGGCCTTTTTGTAGTATGTCAGCATCATTGGGAGACTTAATGATTGCACCCAGTTTGCAGTCATCAGCAAACTTGGTAAGCCACAGGCCATCTATTTTCACCTGAACTTCTGAGAAATAGATTCCAAACACTAGGGAGCTCAGCACAGATCCTTGTGGTACACCACTGGTAACTGGTCTGCTGGTAGAGGTGGAATCCCAAACTTTGTCCATATGCAATCTGTTGGTGAGCCAGTCGTCTACCAGTCTAGTGACATATGGGTTAATTCCCAGTTGAATGAGTTTCTCAATGATGCTTGAGAAGATATTGTGTTAAAAGCCCTAAGTCAGGATAGGCTGTATGTACTGTTTTGCCTTCATCCAGGGCTTTTGTGACATTCTCAAAGAAGTCCACCAGGTTTAACAAGCATGATCTACCCTTAATGAAGCCAAATTTAATCGGGTCAAGAATTTGAAGGTCACTTATGTCTTTGTTGGTAAGGTCCATGATGATTTTTTTCCATGGCATTGCAGATAAGGCTGGCTAGGCTTATGGGTCTATAGTTCCCAGGGTAAGTTGATGGACCCCCTGTGTGCAAGGGAATTATTGTTGCCATTTTCCACTTTGCTGGGACAAAGACAGTACTTAGACTGTGGTTTCAGAGAGTGGCAAATGGTTCCTATAGGTCCTGTTTTAGATCATTTAGTAGGTAGCATCAGATGTTATCCAGTCACATAGAGGCTGTGTTTTTCATAGGATCATAGGATCATAGCAAGTTACTAGGCTATTGGCCCTGAGGCCCTTACAAGCCTATCCAAAAATTTAGCCCATGTTCCAACAAGTCAGCACCCTATGCCACTGTCCAGTAGGGACACAGGTGGAATGCCAGGGGTGTATTTCCTGTTTCCCATCCAGTTATCTAGGTTGCGCTTAAAAAGGATAAGTGAGGTACTCTGCTTTACATGGAGAGAGAGTTTATTCCACAAAATGGGGGGGTCTCTGGGACACAAATCTCTCCCACCAACAAGTCCTATTGATGTCACAGACCAGGTTGATGTCATGCATGTGGGTTACTCGTGTGGAGCTTGACTTGCGGATATGCAGCAGTCTCATCAGGGCAGGGTCTGAGATTGCTTTGTATGCCAGACAGAGGTCACCTCTGAGGAGTCTGTAGGATACTGAGTAGAGGGACAGGGCTTTTAGCCTATCTGTGTAGGGTAGATGTTTGAGGACCTGGATGTTCCGGGTGAGGAACCTCTGTGGTCTCTCTAGCTACTGGATGTGCTTTGTGAAGTACATGCTGAAAGGGACATTGTACACAATAATGGGTCTTATAAGGGAAGAATACAGGGATGTTATGACCACCTTGTCCCTGGATGAGATATTCTTACTAATGAGATGGGGCTCATAGAAAGCTTTCCATACAATGGAGGCAATATGCTGGTCAAAAGTCAGTTTACTCTCAGCCTGGGTGCCCAAGTCCCTCATGACTGATTGCATGCTTAGGACCTTATTAGTAATGTGATAATTTGTGGAGACGTCACTCTCCCCAAAAGGGATGATGATGCATTTTTTGGCATTCAGTTTGAGGCCATGTTTCTGGCACCAATCATTTGTTTGGGTGAGACCCTCTTGGAGGATGTCCACATCACTAGGGGAATTGATGACAGTACCCAGCTTGCAGTCATCTGCAAAACTGGTCAGCCATAACCCACTAGATTTGGCCTGTACCTCCGAGATGTATATCCCAAACAGCAGAGGCCCCAAGACAGATCCCTGGGGTACACCACTTGTTACAGTTCTACTACTTGAGTTGTCTTTCCCTATTTTGACTAGACGGGTTCTATCGGTGAGTCAATTTGCTACCCATCTGGTAACATATGGATTGATGCCTAGTTGAGAGAGTGTATCTATTATACCTGAGTGGGGAATAGTATTGAAGGCTTTGGCCAGGTCAAGGTAGGCGGTGTGCACTGTCTTTCCCTCGTCTATGGCCTTGGTGACTGTCTCAAAAAAGTCAACCATATTTAACAGGCATGGCCTCCCTTTGACAAAGCCAAACTGTGTGGGATCAAGTGTCTGGAGGTTGCCAGTGTCTTTGTTAATGAGGTCCATGATAATCCACTCCATGGCTTTGCAGATCAAGCTAGTTAAGCTGATGGGTCTATAATTTCCTGGATGGGTGGATGGTCCACCATGACAGTGGCTGTCCTTCACTCAGCTAGGACGAAGCCAGTACTCAGGCTTTGGTTGAATAGGGCACCTAATGGTGCTGCAAGTTCCTGTCTGAGTTCATGTAGGATGTAGCCTGAGATGTTATTTGGTCCCACGGAGGCTGTATTTTTTTGTCTTAGACAGGGCAGTGATGACTTGCTCTCTAGAGATAAGGGGAAGGGGGCAGGTACTGGGGATGTCTTGTTTTACTGATGGGATGGACACAGGAGTGATGTTTTCACTGAACCTGTCTGCCAGCAGGTTGGCTATATCTACAGAATTTTTGTATGTGGTGTCCTTGACCACCAATTCTGAGCAGATCTGGTGCTTCCCTTGAGATTGTGAACATATGTGAAGAAAGCCTTACGATTGTCTTTAGTAGATGTGGCCAGTTTGGACTCAACGTTTGCTTTGGAGGATTTCACTAGTGCTCTTGTTTGCTTGTTCAGGCTAAGGAGAGATTGCTTCCAATAAGACACCTGCTCCTTCTTGGTCCTGGACAGCAATTTTTTCCTTCTATTATAGAGTTTATTTATTGTAGCTGTCCACCAGACAGGTTTGCTCTTCCTTGAGGAGGATTATTTTGTCCTGTCTGGTATTCCTGACTCCATGAAGTTATATAAATGCTCATATAGTAGTTTGGTGTAGGTTTGTACATATGTACCAGTTTGTATGCAGGGGGGAGGGAGCTGTGAAGCTGTTTATACCTTCCCCTCAGGAGGTTGTAATCAGCTTTGGAAAAATGTTTTTGTTTGACCCTAGCTTGGGGGGGGGGGGGTCAGAGGAGATGGTGACTTTGAAAGTGACTGTATTGTGGTTGGATCTTACTAGGTATGATGACAGTGTAAGGATGCTGCAGTGGTTACTCATGTTGGTTAATACCAAGTCTAAGATATTTTCACCTCTGTTAGGGTGTCAACCAACTGGTCCAAGGCATTTGCATTGATGAAATCAAGGAATTTCTGAGCATTTGTATTTTGGCATGAGTATTTCTTCCAATCTATGGTTGGATAGTTAAAGTCACCCAGAATCAGGGTAAAGGGTTGAATCCTGATAGATTCGAATAGGTCCAGATAGATGGAGTGGGCATCTTGAGTCAAAGTTAGAGGCCTATAGCTAGCTATGATTTGAATAGAGGTATTGTCAATTGTTAACTGCACCTGGAGTGTTTCCTGTGCATCATACTGTTTGACCAGTCAAGAGGTGTGTATATCTTTTATATATATTGCAACTCCACTTGTTTGCTGCCTACAGTTTGGGAGCTGAATGAATGATAGGATGAGTAACTTGGTATGGCTGGGGTGCTCCCCATAGCTTTGATCCAGGTTTATGTGACTACACAAATGTCAGCTTCTTCCAGGGTTAAGAATGCTTGCAATTAGTGCAGTTTCATGTTTAGACTCCTACTGTTTAGCAGCATGACCTTTAATTTAATTTTGATGAAATTTTCATGTTGGTAGTTTTGATCTCATGGCATTGCCTAAAAAAGGCACTATAGGGGAGGCAAGAGCCTTTTCCAGGAGCCTAAAGCCCAAGGGAGACAGATGCAGGCCATCTCTGGCAAAGCATCGTGGTTTGTCAATCGTGTCATCCCAGGCTGTCAGGTAGTGGATCCACTGGATCCCCTTGAAATGACACCAAAAATTATGCCAATTGTTAAAGTCAATCATTTTTGTTTATACTGAGGCCTCATTCTGGGTGATGGTAGAATGCTGCTTAAGGTTAGGAACATACTTGCCTGGGGCACATATTCAGTGAGCTCAGTCATGTCTCTCTTCATATAGTCCAGGGAGGTACATCTCAAGACATTCACTCCAACATGAACTGTGCCTGTTGAGAGACTTGAGTGCATTGGTGATATGGTGGATTCTGGCACCCGACAAACAACTAACCGTGACTTTCTCCTTATCCAGCCTGGTGAGGGGCACATCTGTGTGTCTCACAATGGAGTCTCCTGTGACTAAGATGTTGGGTTTATGTTTAGGCTTTAGTGGCTGTGAGTCACAGGTGTGTGGACTATGTGTGTGTGTGTGTGGTGTAGTGGGCAGTGGAGTTCATGTGCATTTATGTCTCAGAGGTCTCTTTTATTTGGGTATGCTTTTGTTGAGGACCTCCGCATATGTGGGGGTGTGTTGTGTAGGTGTGGGTGGTGTTTGAGGTGTGGTGTTTGTGTTGCCAACCTTGTCAGTGCCAGATATAGTGGTTTGTGGGGGATAGAGCAATGGCACTAGGTGCCTGATGTAATTGCATCTCTCACAAATTGTGTTACTAGGTGGTAGTAGTAGAGGGTCATCCATGTACATGAGGCAGTTGCTACACAGTCTCAGGATACCCATATCAACCAGACTGATTTGTCAGAAAGTAAAAGAGCTAAGAGGGTAAAGGGAGAAAGGTCTAAGAGTAGTACTACTAGATGATAAAACAAGTGCTGCTAAGGGAAATTTTGAAGCTGGAATACCTCAAAAAGGTTAAAAAACATTTTGCTAAAGCTCTGGATGCAGCAAACCTGTATCTAGACTATGCTACTCAATTTTAAGCTTAAGAACATAGTAAAACACTTACAAGGAAGCACAGATTAATCACAAGCAGTCAAAAGAACAGAACTTGCAGTATGAAAAAATACAGTTAAACAACAAAATGCAGTAAAATGCAGTTAAATAGTAATGAATTGGAGTAGATAGCAATGAAATATAGTTAATCAGTAGGTTGCTTGAAAACAGTAGCTCATAATCACAACAGCAACAGACAGCACAAATAAAGCAGCAATTCAGTAGAACACTGTCATCAATTTAATGAGTCTACCTACAAGCAGTAATAAATAAGGCAAACTAAATGCACTTGAACTCCTAAGCACAAGCAGTAAAATGAAGTAAGAAGAGGTACTTTTTAAGTAGAAAGTGAGGAGACAGAAGATAATGAGATAAGTCAAGGTTCAGAAGCTAAAGGGGAGGGCCTTTACAAAATTCTCACTATAAACAGTAGAATGACCTGATGTAATGTGACTGGTGGGAGTGTCCAATATCAAATTTATACTAAAGGCGGGCAACTCAAAGTCACCAAGGCTAAAGAGTACAACAGCAGCTGAGTGGGAGGGTGGGGGGTAAAAACAGTTGCACAGATTAAACAGATATGCAGTAAAACAGAAGTGCAGAAAGTTGAAAATAAGCACTTAGCTTTTTCCAAAATCACAGGAGAGCAATAGCAGAAGGCTTATCTCACTGCAGCTTTGAACAGCTTTGGGCAAACAAGTACAGACTGGTTTAAAACACTGGCTATTAAAGGCAGAGAAGCAGAAATCAGCCAAACTATCTAATCAAAATAACACAGCATTGCAGGAATGCTTCTAGCTAGATCAAACCAGACTGAAATCTTTCTCCCACAAAGAAACAACTAGGCCTCTCTAGACAACAGATTTCACTACAAGCTCCAAAGATCACAAACAGTAACAGATATTTAGCTCTAACAGACAACAAAAAGGAGACTTAAAACAGTTGCACAGATTAAAAAGATATGCAGCAAAACAGAAGTGCAGAAAACAGTTGAAAATAAGCACTTATCTTTTCCCGTATCACAGGAGAGCAATGGTAAAAGGCCTATCTCACTGCAGCTTTGAACAGTTTTAAGCAAGCAAGTACAGACTGGTTTAAAACACTGGCTATTAAAGGCAGTGAAACAGAAAACAGCCAAAGTATCCAATCGAAATAACACAGTGTTGCAGGAATGCTTCTAGCTAGAACTAGACTGAAGTTTTTCTCCCACAAAGAAACAGCTAAGCCTCTCTAGACAAGTGATTTCATTACAAACTGCAAAGGTCACAAACAGTAACAGATATTCAGCTCTAACAGACAACAAAAAGGAGACAAAAAAACAGTTGCACAGAATAAAGAGATATGAAGTAGAAGAGAAGTGCAGAATACAGCTGAAAATAAGGACTTATCTTTTTCCAGTATCACAGGAGAGCAATGGCAGAAGGTCTATCTCACTGTAGCTTTGAACAGCTTTGGACAAGCAAGTGGGCCATGAAGAGTACAGTTATGACCTGCTCTTTGGAGATACTAGGTAGAGGACTGGTGACAAATATGCTTTGTGGTATGTCTGGTGTAGACAGGGGTGTGAAGTTTGCACAAAACCTCTCTATTAGCAGGTTGGCAATGTCCCCGGGATCAGTTTGAGTGGTACCGTTCACTAGTAGATCAACACAAAACTGGGCCTTCCCTTTTAGATTTCTGACATAGCAAAGAATGCCTTGTAATTATCATTAGCTAGGGATGCTAGTTTAGCTCCAAAACTGGCTTTAGGGGACTTTAGAAAATATCTAATTTGCTTTTTCAAGCTGTGGATGGTGTTCCTCCTCTGCTGAGACAGTTCCTTCTAGTTCTTAGGCATTAGTTTCTTCCTCTTGTTGTATAACTTGTTTATGCTTGATGTCCACCTGGGTGGCTTTTTTTTTTTTTTTTTTTTTTTGAGAACCTTGTTTTGATCCGTTCAGGTTCAGCTGAGTCTATACATTTGTATAGGTGTTTATAGAGCACATTTGTGTACACCTCTGTATGGGAGTCATTGTTGACAGTGGTAGCAGAGGGTTTGAAACTATTTATGCCATTGTTTAGAAGGCTATAGTTTGCTTTGGAGAAATATTTCATACTTTTTGCTCTTGGGGGTCAGGTATGATCATTATTTCAAACGAGACAGATTTATGGTCAGACCTTACTAGAGAAGGCAACAGACATGGGATATTGCAGAGACCGTCTATGTTGGTGAGTACTAAGTCTAGGACACTTGAGCCTCTCATGGGGTTACAGACTATCTATTCCAGAGCATTTGTATTAACAAAGTCTAGGAACCTTAGGGCAAGAGTGTTTGTGCTCATATATGATTCTCAGTCGATTGAAGGATAGTTTAAATCACCCATTACTAAGGTGTTTGACTGTATAGTGAGTGCCTCAAGTAGGCAGAGTGGTTCTCATGGTTCATGGTGGGGACCTATAACTAACAATTATATGGAAGGGGTTTTACCTACAGTTAGTTGGACTTGGATTAGCTCTATGATTTCTCACTGTTTGTCTAGTGTCAAGGTGTATTTGTCTTTAATGAAAATGGATATACCTCCACCTTTGGTTCTTTCATGCCCATTTTGAGGTCTGAACGTGTGGAAGGCATTGTAGCTTTGCATGGCTGGGGTACTCTCTGCGGCCTTGAACTATGTCTCTGTGACTGCTCAGACATCACCATCTTCCAAGGGAAGAAGCACTCCCAGTGAGGGCAGTTTCCAATTCAGACTCCTAGCATTAAGCAGCATAACCTCGAGTTTGTCTCTAGTGGATTTTTTTACATGGGGAATTTTGTTGTTATGACATTGACTAACAAAGGCACTACAGGGGAGGCAAGTACCTTTGCCAGTAACCAAAAGTCAAGAGGCAACTGCTGAAGGCCATCTCTAGCAAAGCAGCATGGTCTGTCATCCATATCTTTCTAGGCTGACAGATACTGGATCCACCTGGATTGACCCCAGAAGCTAAGCTAATTGTTGAAGTCAATTATTTTTTGTTTGTATTGAGGAACCATCTTGGGCGAAAGTAGAATGCTGCTTATGGCTAGGAACATACCTGCCTGGGACACATAATCTAAGAGCTCAGTCATGTCTCTCTTCATATTGTCCAGTGAAGAAAGTCTCAAGTCATTCACTCCACCGTGGACTATAACAGAGTCATAGCGGTACTTGTTGTTGAGAGATTTAGTGTGTGTGTGATCTGATGGATCCTGACATCTGAGAGGCAGCTGACTTTGATCTTCTCCTTGTCCAGCTTGGTGAGGGGTACATCTGTGTGTCTCACTATGAAGTCACCTATGACCAAGACATTAGGTTTTGAGGTGTTTTGCAATAGGGCTTATTGACTGAGACACTGTTGTGTATATTATCATGTATAGTGGATTCTGTTTGGTCTGCAGTGTGTGCAGTAGGTTTGGCCTTGGGAGGGCTTTGATCTTTAGGTAAGCTTCTACCCAGTACCTCCGCATATGTGGATTTCTGTATTGTGAGCTTGTTATTTGTAAGCTGTGAAGTATGTGTGCTGACAACCTGTTTGATATCTGTTTTGTTATGTGAGACAACTGATTCCAAATTCATAGTATAGATACATCTCTCACATGTTGTATTTGTTTATTTTAGGAGTAATTGACTGTCAGTATAGATGAGGCAATTGCTACATTGCCTCAGGATGCCCATGTCAATTATGCTGGCTAGAGAAATGGTGGGAAACTGTCTGTCCATTATGGCAGGTATATACTGTAGTAACTAGTGGAGAGTGGGTTTGATGGACTAGTTTTTGCTGTATGGCTAACAAAAAGAGACTATTCTATGGAGGGCTAGGGTTGGAAAAATGCATCAATGCTTCATAAGGCACAATTGAGTAGCTCACAGGGCAGCAGTGCAACCTCTGAGCAGCTCTGTTAAACTGATTGCAAACCTTTTCAAACATGATGCTTAAATACAAGCAAAGTTAAACAATTTTAAAAAGTAACCAAAGGGAAAGTCCAAGACTGAGCCTTATTCCAACAATCCCCAACTCATATGGGTTCTTGGCTGCACACTTCTGCCACAAGGGTGCAGGGGGGGCCTTCTTAATGTAAGATGGCTGCTGTTAGTGCTCAAATGATACCAAACAGTCTAGATTCAGCAAGCCTGAATCTAGCCTATGCTATAAAATGCAGAAGTACTAGAAATTCAAAGTGCAGAAAATCACAGTCCCAACAGCAAAAAAAAAAAAAAAAAAAAAAACAGTTTAAATAAAGCAACAATTCATTAGACTACTCCCGCAAGAGTATACATCACAAAACAACAAAGACACTTAAAATAACAACAACAATATGCCTTCACCAGCAATTCCCAGTTTAGAATGGTGTAGGCTATATTCTCCTGCCACAAGAGTCTAGATCACAAACCTTTCTAATATGAAATAAATGGTTTGGAGCCCAAGTGCTTAAACCAGAACTAAGACACTATTAGAATAACAGATACAATAAGCCTTTAACCAGCAATTCCTAGCTTAAAAGGGTGTAGGCTATTCTCTCCTGCCCCAAGAGTTTGGACCACAAATCTTTCTAATGTAAACTAACTGGTTTGGAACTCAAGTGTTTAAACCAGAACAAAGACACTTAGAACAATAGGCACAATAAGCTTCAACCAGCAATTCCTTGCTCAGAAGGGCAGAAGTTACCCTCTCCTCCCACAAGACTGAAGACCACAAACATTCTTAATGTAAAATAACTGCTCTTAAGCCACCATGTTTAAACAAGAACTAAGACACTTTTAGAATAACAGACACAATAAGCATTTAACCAGCAATTCCCAACTTAGAAGGATATAAGCTACCTCTTCTGCCACAAGAATGTAGATTACAAACCTTCTTAATGTAAAACAACTAGGCTGAAGCCCAAGTGCTTAAATCAAAAACAAGAGGCTTAGAATAACAGTTACAATTTAATCAGGCTACTAACAAGCAGTAATAAATGCAGCAGAATACATGCAATTGAACACTTTTAGGAACAAGCAGCAAAAGCAAAATAAAGTAATAAAGTAGGAAAAAACACAAATACAGTAAAAGCAGCTGAATAAAGTGCAATTTTTTTACCTTAAGTGGGAAGGGAGGAAACAGAAGATAATTCAAGGTTAATAAACTAAGGGGGTGAGCCTTCCCAAATAATCTCTCTGTACTCAGTGAGCTGATAAGATGGGTCTGGGAGAAGTGTCTAAAATTATATTTATAGTAGGGGCAGTCAACACAAACGCCATCAACTTTAAGAATACAGCAACAGTTGGGTCGGTGGGTGGGAAAAATAAAATGTAGACACAGATCAGCAATATTCAGGCAGAGTACAACAGCGCAAACCAAACAAGCACTACAGCTAAATACAGATGTCTCCAAATATTTATAGCTAAATGAGAAATGCAATTTCTCAGCTCCTCCCACTAATTAGCTGATGCTATTCACTATTTGCTAAGGGAATCTTTGCTATCTTTTCTAACTGACACTAGCCAGACCTCTTAAAACTACAACAGAACAGAAAACTTAAAACAAAACAAATGTAATACAAGAAAAAGACAAATGGCAATGTTAAAGATTCATTCCAAAAGATGCTGAAGGTGAAGCCACTAGGGTCTGATCATAAGACAATACCAAAATATGTTGAGATTATCTGCCGCTGAATATGCACACCTCCAGCACTTTACATTCTCCCTTAAACCTTGCTTTGTGTGTCTAGCAGGGGTGAGATACCATCTACACAACAAACGTATTTGCTGGTCTTTGTATTTGGACCATCTATTAACTGTTTGCAGAGCTTGCCATACTCCCCCATTCCATCATTCTGTAAGTAACACATTTTCCTGGTTATGCCACCTACTCAGTATTGTGTTCCTCAGTGCTATTGATTTAAGTTTCCATAAATCTCTTTTTATTTTACTAACCCTCCTCTTTTTAAATCCTAGCCATTTTCCCCATGGTGCCAGTCATTAAGTAACACTGGAGGCTTGTACATTCTTCTTCCAGACAGATATAATTTGGCTATAGGTAAACCTATCTTTTTCATTTTCTCCTACTTTGTGACTATCATTGTGAGGTGAGCAGAGTTGCATGGCATCAAGTCAGCCACTAGATGATGACATACTCTTCTAATTATGTAAGATCCATATTCCCTCTGTATGCAAACAGGTTAGCTCCAGAGTCTAATGTCAAAACTATTCCAAAATAAAACTTTAATTCAGTTCCAATTCTCCTAGCTCTACTCATCTAGCAACATTTGTTTTCTGAAAGATTAAAAGCTCTGACAAAGTGTATTGTCTTACTTACATTTCCTGGCTCCTAATTGTTTTTTTTTTTTTTTTATTTTGGACTCCCTTCTGCTGGGGCTTGCTCTGCCCGTTCCATTTGCCCTTCAGGCTCACTCGGATCCCCTACCCTGCCCCATATCCCACCCACTCCCAGTGCTTCTACTCTTATTCACTGGGCTGTCACTCCCTCACTCTACCCATCCAGTTACATGCAATTCCTGTTATCCTGGTTACACCTCCTACACCTGCAACATGCTCATTCTTCACCTATCACTTCTTACTGCACTCATATTACTGCCTTATCTCACTACTTATCAACACAACACATTCCAGACACTCACATTTCATCACACCACTAACCCACCTTACCATACTACTCCATGTACATATCTCACCATCTCTTCTACACTTGTCAGTATTACTAGCCTCCAATATTTTCCACGTAAAATATCTACTAAAGATATTCACTATAATCCTCAGTTGTTCAACAATGAGCTTATAAAATGATTGAAATTCCTTACCAACATTGCCTCTAGGCTACTGCTTAGTGGTGACATCCAGCAAAACCCTGGACCACTCTCAGATAACACCAACCCTCCTAGTCACTCTAGTCTCAACCCTTCTACACATCCAATCCTAAACAGAAAAGAAATCAGACCTATTGCTAATCAACATTAATATTATATGTATAGCCAACAAATTAGACATCCCCCATGCCACTCTAGCCACATACTCCCCAGACATAGTAATAATTACTGAAGCATGGCTAAAACCAGGTAGAAAAGATGATGAAATACTACCCTCAGGTTACTCCATACTATGGGTGAATAGACTCAACAAAAGAGGAGGTGCTATCCTCTTTAAACACCATCTCACTTTAACTTTCCTTGACTGCAAAACCCCACAACTCAACAGTGCAGAAATCAACTATACCACACTAACTATAAATTCAAGAAAAACACTTAATATAATTGGCTGTTATATCCCACCTGGACATAATGCCCCAACTATAGAACATTTATTGCACTGGTCAAGTAGTACCCTTAGTCAGAAGACATTCATATTGGGTGATTTTAATTTAGACTGGCTTGCATGTGATGCAGATCACCCCATCCATCACATAAACTTGTATGGTTTTACACAAACTATTGAAGAACCTACCCGAATAGATAAAGCTAGTAAAAAACAATCAACCTTGGATTGGCTATTAATAAATAACTCCTCTCACTCATTCCAATCAGGTTGCCTTCCTGATGGTCTGAGTGACCACCTACCCACATTTCTTATACGACAACAGATATTCCCACCAAAACCTACTATGTTTAAACAACATAGAAAAAAACATGACTTTAATCTTGACAACTTCCTAGCTGACCTACAAAGGTGCAATTGGACTCCACTCAAATACCTTGACCTAGACGATGCAATGAACCACTTTAATTTCTGCTCTCCACTCGAATATATGCCTCTCCAATTTTAACTAATCTTAGGAAAACTGACCTATCTAAGCTAGAAGCATGTTATAATAAAATTGCTAAGTTTGCATCTAACAGCCCATATAGAACACATTATTGTACAGCTTTAAGGATACTAGACTGGCTTGAACTTCCCAACATTATTCTTTACAACCAACTCTCTCTAACTCACAAAATGGTAACACAACCAACCATAATTCCTGCACTACAAAATCTCATCCTTCCTTACAGTTCCAGCAGACCACTTCGCTCTAACAATAATAACTTACTCACCATCTCCAAGGCCAACAACACTGCAGGAGAATTTTTATTTTTCAGCTATATATCTGGTATATGGAACTCCCTTCCTAACTCCATTCTCTCAATCTCATCCACTAACCGCTTTAAGCCATCACTTAAAGCTTATCTAAAAAATAAGTGGTGATGTTCCTGTACTAACCCCTCGTAAATGCTCTGATACATCGCAGTATACCCCAACCATTTCCAACTTCTTCCCCTGTGTTTAGTCTTTTATTCCTACCAGCCTGTCTTAACCTTATATTTTGACATAAGTCATATTTTACAGATAGTACTAGCTAAGTTCAAAGCCTAGGTTTTGTTGTCATGATGTAACAAATTTGTATTTTCTGATGTATACTACATTTTGTTTACTTTATACTTTATTGATTATTGTAATTTATGCATTAAAATATACTCTTACTCATGGAGCTTTTCTCCCCAGGCCTCCATTGAAAAAGGACCTGTATCCAGTCGGACTTTCCTGGTAAACAAATGTTAAATAAATAAATAAATAAAATCATACAATGAAATGCCATACACTTCAATTAATTCCTGCAACAGTTTAGGTTTTGCTGCGGCATTCCCATCTAATTGGTCCCATGCTATAAGCCCTTTACAGATTCAATACTTCTGTATATGTGACACTATAGGTTCATAGGTTCATAGGTGTTTACTAGGCTAATGATCACAAGGGCCTTTTTAAGCCTAGCCATACATCTGAAATCTCTGACAAGTTATGATACCCGATTAAAAAAAAAAAAAAAAAAAAAAAAATTTCATCTGCTTTTACTGTACTTGTGTTTCTACCTACTTTATTTTACTTTTGCATCATCTTAAAAGTACTCAATTGTATTTATTACTGCTTGGTGTAACTCATTCTAAGCCTTTTGGTTTAAACACTTGGGCTTCGGACCAGTTGTTTTGCACTGAGAGGGTTTGTGGTCTGCAATGTAGTGGCAGAACAGGTAGCTTACATCCTTCTAGGTTGGGAACTGCTGATTGAGGGCTCAGTGTCTGTTATTCTAAAAGTGTATTAATTCTGGTTTAAGCACTTGGGCACTAAAGGTGGAGGCATATCCATATTCATTAAGGATATCCATACCTCCAGGCTAGTTTCACAGCATAATGCATCCAAGATTATCCCAGTGCAACTAACTCTGGGCAAGACCGCAATCCAAATTGTAGCTTGCTACAGATCCCCACCATGCACAGGATTCCCACTCCTCATTTCTTGATACACTGGAAAGTATTATGGTACAACCTAACACCTTAATAATGGGCAATTTCAACTACCCCACCATTAACTGGGAAAACTACTTATGTACCAACACTTTTGCTCAACGTTTTCTGGAATTCATAAATTCCAACGCCTTGGATTAACTTATTCACACTCCCACCAGGGGCAGCAATATCCTACACCTGGTCATTACCAACATGGGCAACCAGTATTCCACACCAGAGGTCAATTCCTCATTGGTCAGATCTGACCACAAGCTAATCACCCTAAAAATCCACATCCCGCCCCCACCCCCAATTAGGGAAACCACCGTAAAAAACATCTCCAAAGCCAACTTCACACTTCTTAAGACAGAAGTAGCAAACTTCATGACATCCATGCAGATGGACAATAGAGGTATGACTGCCAAATCCTACAGAAATGCACTTTATAAGCACTTACACAAGTGCATGGATCATGCTATCCCTAATAGAACCAAGATGCTATCCTCCAAAAAAAGGAAGCCAATCTGGTGGTCCTCTGCCATAAACAAACTCTACAACAGAAGAAAGAAACTGTTGCAAAAAAGAGAAAAATCCCATGACTGGAGAAACTCCCTGGTCAACCTCAGTAAGAAGCTGAGATCCCTCATAAAATCTTCCAAAGCTAGTTATGAAAACAAAATTGCCACTGACTCTAAAGACAACCACAAAGCATTCTATAGCTATGTCAAGAATCTCAATGGCAACACTCAGATCTGCTCTGAGTTACAGCACAATGGCACTAAATATACAGAACCAACTGATATTGCCAACATCCTGGCTGATAGGTTCAGTGCTAACTGTACCCCCCTCTCACCCCCTAAAGGGCCCATCTCTATACCGGAAGAATGCAAACTTCCTGTAATCACAGCTGCACAGGTAAAAACACACTCTTCAAAGCCAAGAACACAGCATCCATGGGACCTGACAATATCCCAGGCTGCGTTCTACACAAACTACAGAATGAACTGGCACCCTACCTAAGTACCATGTTCAATCATAACCTCACCTCAGGCTTTGTGCCCACTGAATGGCGGACCGCAACGGTTATCCCACTCCACAAAGGGGGAGCCACGACGGACCCTGGAAACTACCGCCCCATTAGCCTGACAAGCCTGGTCTGCAAGGCCATGGAACGTATCATCATGGAATTCATAAACAAAGACATTGATAATCTCCAAACTCTGGACCCTACCCAGTTCGGATTTGTAAAAGGCAGATCATGTCTCCTAAACCTGATTGACTTCTTTGAAGCAGTCACCAAAGCCATACATGAGGGTAAGGTGGTTCACACAGCTTATCTAGATCTCCCCAAGGCTTTTGACACCATCCCCCACTCTGGAATTATAGATAAGCTCACTAAACTAGGTATAAATCCCTATGTCACAAGATGGGTTGCCAACTGGCTCATGGACATAACCCACACTGTGAAAGTAGCTGACTCCAAATCCGACTTCAGACCAGTGACACGTGGAGTACCACAGGGTTCAGTCCTGGGTCCTCTCCTGTTTGGTATCTACTTCTCTGAAGTACAGGCTAACACAGAAGGTCTTTGGCTAACAAAGTTTGCAGATGACTGCAAACTAGGAGCCATAATCAAAACTCCTAATGATGTGGACATACTACAAAAGGGCCTCACTGAGACAGATGCCTGGTGTCAAATCCATGGCCTGACACTCAATGCCAAAAAGTGTATTGTCAGCCCCTTTGGTAAAGACTCTGTACCCATGAACTACCACATAGCTGGTAATCTACTTAATGCTGAAAATGTGATAAGAGACCTTGGGACACAGGTGGACAGTAGTCTCTCCTTTGATAATCACATTGCCACAGTGATCAGGAAATCCTTCTATGTGGCTCACCTCATCACAAAAGGTTTCTTATCCAGAAAAAAAAGGTCATTGTTCCCCTCTACTCATCACTCATTAGACCCATTATAGAGTACAACACCCCTTTTGGTATGTACCTCACAAGACATCTACAACAACTGTAAAGGCCACAGAAATACCTCACAAAGAGGATTACTGGCCTCAAACAGATGCCCTACGCAGACCATCTCAAAAAACTCCAGCTTTACTCCGTCGCATATTGTCTACTCACAAGCGATCTCTGCCTAGCATGCAAAGTTATGTCAAACCCAGAGCTATCGAACATGCTCCACTTAAAGAAATCCCAATCCCTCCGAGCTACATGCTCTAGGGACCTAAACCTTGTCACCACAATAAAAAGAACATGCTGGAGGGATAGATTCCTGTCTCAGAGACTTCCCATACTCTGAAACAGACTACCTATCTATGTCAAACCGAGCTCCTTATTAGCACTCTTCAAGAAAAATCTTGATGATTGGATGGGAAATAGGAAATTCACCCCAGGGATCACTTCTGTGGCTCTGCTCAACAGGGGCACAGGAAAATAATTTTCTTGGGTGGTGAAAGCCAGGGTACATTTTTGGCTAGGCTTATATAGGCCCTAGGGCCAATAGTCTAGTACTAACCTATGAACATATGAACCTATGAAGTAACTATAGAATGCCTTGTGGTTGTCTTTGGAATCTTTGGCAATTTTATTATCATAACTAGCTTTGGAGAATTTTATGAGGGATCTCGGCTTCTTACTGAGGTTGGTAAGGGAGGTTTTTGCATCCTGGGATTTTCCTTTTTTCTGCAACAGTTTCTTACTTCTGTTGTATAGTTTGTTTATGGCAGGGGACCACCAGATCAGCTTCCTTTTTTTGGAAGAGAGTGTCTTGGTTCTATTTGGGATGGCACAATTCATTCACGAGTGGATGTGCTCATACAGTGCCTTAGTGTAGGATTCAGCAGTCGAACTTTCAGCTCCTGTCTGCATGGGTGTCATGAAGTTTGTCACTTCTGACTTGAGTAGCATGAAGTTGGCTTTGGAGAAGTTTTTTATGGAGGTTTCCTTACTGGGGGGTGGAGGTGGAATGTGGATGTCAAGGGTGATTTGCTTATGGTTAGACCTGACCAATGAGGGTGTGACAACTGGTGTGAAGCATCTATCTCCCATGTTGGTAATGACCAGGTCTAGGATATTGGAGCCCCTGGTGGGACAATGGATTAGTTGAGCCAGGGCATTGGAATTTATAAATTCCAAAAACCATTGGGAAAAGGTGTTTGTACCCGAGTAGTTTTCCCAGTTAATAGCAGGGTAGTTGAATTCACCCAGTATTAGGGTGTTTGGTTGTATCTTAATATTTTTCAGTATGTTTAGAAAGATGTGGTGAGAATCTTTGGGCATGGTGGAGGATCTGTAGCAAACTACAATTTAGATTGCAGTCTTACCTAGTGTTAGTTGCACATGGAGAATTTCAGATGCATTGTGCTGGGCAACTAGCCTGGAGGTGTGACTATCCTTGGTGAATATGGGCACTCCTCCACCTTTAGTGTTTCTGTCTTGGTTTGGTGGCCAAATAGTGTGGTAGGAGTTGTAGCCTGGTATTGCAGGGGTGCTCTCTAGAGCCTTGAACCAGGTCTCAGCTACTGCACATATATCGATGTTTTCCATTTTAGGAGTGCCTCAGGAGAGTGCATTTTGAGGTTTAGACTCCTAGCATTGAGTAGCATTACCTTCAGATTTTGCATGCTTGTATCTGTTATGGTGGTGGTTTTGTCCTTTGAACCTTGCCTAAAAAAGACACTATTGGGGTGGCAAGAGCTTTAGCCAGTAACCTGAATCCCAGGGGTGACAGGTGCAGACCATTTCTGGCAAAGCATCATGGTTTGTCAATCATGTCATCTCAGGCAGACAGATACTGGATCCCCTTTGAATGACACCAGAAGCTTAGCCAATTGTTGAAGTCAATCATTTTGTCCTTACACTGTGGTATCATTCTGGGTGAAGGTAGGATGCTACTCAGGGCTAGGGTCATACCTGCCTGGACCACATGAGAGCTCTTCCATGTCTCTTTTCATGTAGTCCAGGGAGGTACGTCTCAAGTCATTCACTCCAACATGGACAATGACAGAGTTGTATTTGTACTTGTTGTGGAATGACTGGAGTGCATGTGTTATGTGGTGGATCCTGGCACCTGACAGGCAGCTGACTGTAATTTTCCCCTTGTTCAGCCTGGTGAGTGGGACATCAGTGTGCCTGACTATAGAGTCACCTATAACTAAAGTGATGGGTACATTGTCTTGCCTTAGGGGCTGTTGTTGGTTGGCACACTGGTGTTGTGAGCTATGTGTCACTTTGGTTGTGACTGGTGTTTGTTTGCATTTCAGCTTCAGAGGTCCTTGTTGCTTGGGCAGGTTAATGTTAAGGGCCTCCACATATGTGGGTTTAGTGTTGCTATGTGTGGGTGTTGATGGTGTGGGTTTTGAAGGGCTATGTGTTGCTTAAGGTGCAGTGCAGGTGTTAACCTTCTCCTCTTGACTGTCTAGCACAATCTTGGCTGGAGAGAGCTTTGCTTCCAGTTTGGCTATGTAAGTGCATCTCTCACAGGTTGTAGTGTTGGGTGGTAGGAGGAGAGGGTCGTCTGTGTACATGAGGCAGTTGCTGCATTGCCCCAGTATGCCCAGATTCACCAGGTGGACAGGAAAAATCACAAGAAGCTGACTCTTGGACATGCCTGTTTAGGAGCTTTTTTGTAAAGTACAAGAGCTGTTTTGCCTTACCTTTGCAAGGTACTTTGCAATTATAGCTTGTTTAGTGCCTTTGATTAATTTCTCCTTATTAACCAAGAGAGTTTAGTGCTTCTATCAGTTTAAGACTTCCTAGTGCTTTCCAGCAGGTTCTAGAGCAAGTGCTAGTCAGAGGGGTTCGGATTTTAGTGCTACTACTGAGAAACTAGCTAGTTCTAAGGGAAAATTTGAAGGGCAGACTTTCTGGCACCTGGAATACTTTAATCGTAGGCCAGTGGTGCTGCACGATGGAAAAATGCGCAAACATGCACGTTTTTAAGCCAGAAAGTTGAAAGTGATAGAAATCAGCCCAAAATAGCTAAAATTACAATTTCAGAGCTGGAAACCACTCCTCTAGTGTTAGACAGGCAGTGCAATGCTCACCACTCCCACTACCACTGGTAAGCAGTAAGACTTCCCTCTACCACAGCAAGGTGTGGACAGCTCTGAACACAGAAAATAAAGTTCTGAAACCAGCAAAGCCTGAGATCTGGGCTATACTAGCTAGGAAAAGTGGGAAACGAGCAAGCAAGATATATATATATATATATATATATATATATATATATATATATATATATTTGGTTAAAACAGGCTAAATAAGGCAGTAATACACTAAATAAACACAGAAAATGCTAACACACTTGATTGTGTAGCCCTAAACAGTAAATACAATTAAAACTCTACAAAATTAGCAATTTAAAACTTTTTAAATAAAGAAAGGCAAGTGCACAACTGAAAAATGATTTAAGAAGTAGTAATACAGTATAATAAGTAGCTAGTCTACATACACAGAAAGTCTATATATACAGGAAAGCAGCTAAAACACACTAAAACAATTCAGATGCAGTGCAACCTAGAGCACTTGAGTTGTAGCAATATTAAGGCAAATACAGGTTTAATAAATGCACTAAAACGTACTCTATATTTCCAAAATGTTTGAGAAGCACAGTCAGAACACAAGGATATTCAGGCAATTTTTTTTTTTTTTTAAGAAAGAGAGAAAGGAGGAACAGAAGGAAAGAAACTAAGTGGGTTGGCCTTCTCAGATGTTCTCTCTGTATTAGGTAGAATGAGCTAATGACACTAGACTGGGAGGAGTGTCCAAGAACAAATTTAGAGTAGGGGTGGGCAACTGCAAGGGCAGCAGGTAGAAAGACAATATGCCAATAGGAAGAGAGGGTGGGAAGCTATTTTAGGCAGAAAACGCTGCAGAAATGTTTATCACAAGTGAGCCAATAGCTATGAAATACAGTGCAAGTATACAGTATACAATAAAATTGCTATAAATATCTAGAATAAGCAATAAATACTACAAATAAGCAAACAAAACAGGCTAGTTATTGCTATATATGACAGATCAGGTGCTCCTCTTCAGTTAGCTCTCTGGCTCAATATAAGTGGCTCCATTTACAATGAGCTCTGCACACAGTTGTGTATTGCCTTTGAGGTTGCGGACATAGCTAAAGAATGCTTTGCGGTTAACTTTGGCTTGGGAGGCTAAACTTACCTCAAATTTGGCCTTGGTAGACTTTATTTGTCCTGGGAGTTGTTTGTTTAGTTTGATGAGAGTGCTTTTATCTTTGCTGGGCGCTGCACCTCCTAATTTTTGCCATGATTTCCTTCCTTCTGTTATACATCTGACTGATTTTGTGATTCCACCAGGATGGCTTGCTTTTTGAGTTAGTTCTGTACTTCTTCCTGGTGGGTACAGCTGCCTCTAGTCAGCTATTAACATGCTTGTACATGGTTTCTGTGAACAGTTCTGCATAGGCAGAAGTGTTCTCAGGGTTTATGGGGGCTTGGAATTTTGCCAAGTTCTCACTTAATAGCAGGAGGTTAGCCTTAGAATAGTTCCTGAATATTCCCAGTTTAGCTGGGGGTCCAAGTTTTTTTACTTCACAAGAGACCATTTTGTGGTCTGACCTTACCAGGGAAGGCATTACAGTAGGGGCGGGCAACTGCAAGGGCAGCAGGTAGAAAGAAAATATGCCAGTCTTTACAGTAGAAGGCATTGCAGTCTCCCATATTAGTGAGGACCAGACCCATTATGGTTGCACCCCTGGTTGGTGTATTTACTATCTGGTCCAGGGAGTTTGTGTTTACAAAATCCAGGAATCCCTGTGCATGTACGTTTGGTGTCATACAGGATTCCCAGTTAATAGTGGGGTAATTAAAGTCACCCATGAATATGGTATTGGGTTGGATGGTTAGTGTTCTAATAAGTTTAAATACATGGTATGCGTTTCCTTAGTCATAGAAGGGGATGTATAGCTTGCAAGGAAGTGGTATTGGATTTTACCTATGGTGATTTGAACATGGAACAGCTCGTGTATTGTCCTGTTTGACCAGCCTTGAAGTATATTTATTTTTGATGTAAATAGAGACACCTTCACCTTTAGTCCCTGCCTGTGAAGTAGCTGGTCTAAATGTTTGAAAGGCATTATAACCTTGCAGTGTTGGTGTGCTCTTCTCAGTTTTAAACCACATCTCAGTGACTTTACAGAGCTTCTAGACAGTGAAGTTTTCTGTTTAGACTAATAGCACTGAGCAGTAATACCTTTAGATTTTCTTGGTTTTGATTTGTTATGTCAAACGTATTTTTTAGTTTTACATCGCCTAAAAAAGGCAATATGGGGGAAGACAATATTTTAGCTAATATTTAAAAGCCTAGAGGGGAGAGGTGCAGACCATCCCTGGCAAAGCAGCATGGTCTGTTGACCATCTCCTTGCATGCTGACAAATATTTCACCCCCTTAGAATTACAACAGACACTAAGCCAATTATTAAAGTCCATCATCTTTTGTTCGTATTGTGGGATCATTCTTAGAGAAGGTAAAATGCTGCTCAATGCTAGGCTCATATCAGCCTGAGACACATATTCTGAGAGGTCTGTGATGTCTCTCTTCATATAGTTTAGGGAGGTACATCTCAGGTCATTTACTCCCACATGGACTATGACCGAGTCATATTGGTAATTGTGGTCCAATGACCTGAGTGCATGCGTAATGTGATGGATCCTTGCCCCTGATAAGTAACTGACTGTAACTTTCTCCTTATTCAGCCTGGCGAGAGAGACATCAGTGTGTCTCAGAATGGAGTCTTCAATGACTAGCATGTCGGGTTGTGTGGTGACTTGCCTTATGGGCTTAGAGGTAGAGGCTCCATGAGATGTAGCTCTATGTGTTGATGTGGGTGTTGTTTGGAAAGAGCGCATTTGGGGCTGCTGAGGGTATTTGTTATATGTATTTTGTCTAGGAGGTCTTTGTGGTTTAGGAAGGTTACATGTAAGTGCCTCAGCATATGCAGGTCAATATGTCTGCTTTGAATTGGGCATGATGGCTGCAGCATGTGTACTACAGACAACCTTATTCACATTAGGAGTACTTTTATGTGAGAGCTTTGCCTCCAGTGACATTGTATAAATACATCTCTCACATACCAGATCAGTTTGTTTGAGAAATAACTGGTTATCAGTAAACATGAGGCAATTTCTACATTGCCTCAGGATGCCCATATCCACTAAGCCAGTAACAGAGACAGTAGGAAAGTTCATATCCATGGCAACAGATGCTTTTATATTGATTAGGCTGTTGGAGTGAGAATAGCAATCACTGTCAGGAGTATCTGGTTTTCAACTAAGTGGACAGTGCTTGCTACTGCAAACTAGTTGTCCTGTGTGCAACTAGATATTAGAGAAATTTCAATTGTGCTTTTACAGGAAAAATGTCATTCAAGGTGTCTGAGTTTGTACAGAGCACTTCCAAATACTTGAGGGGAAACTAATACGTAGACCCTGAAAATTTAAGGCTGAAGTATTTAGGCAGATATTCTGAAGTTAGAAGCAAATCAAGCAGTACATATGGAAAACAAAGAATTAGCTTGTCAAGAATGATAAAAAGAGGGGAGTCATGTGAATGGCTACTGCCTGGCTACTACTAATGCTGGTCTCACCACAGCTTCACTCTGTTGAGATACAATGCTCCTTTTCTTCTTCTCTCACCAGAAGCAAAATGTTAGCACCAATCCCAAGAAGAGAAGTAGCCCACAGCCTGTTTGGTGATTCACAGTCTTGTCCCAGATGATGCAAGGGTCTGTAGGCTTGTAGCCTTTTTCTGGTAGATGCCTTGAATAGCAACCAGACCAATCAGGTATGTTTAGCACAGACACTTACTCTCCAACCAGAAACAGTAAGGAATCAATGCACTATGCTCCTACTCTCACCAGGATCAGAATATAAGCATAGATTCCAAGCTGTCACCTATAAAGCAGTTATTAGGCTTTCTGGTGATCAGCAGTCTCCAGGAAATAATGTCACCATGCTCCTCTCACTAGGAGAAAACAGAAGTACTAATCCCAAGATGACTACTGAGAGGCAGAATGTGGGCTCTCTAATAACTGGTGGTCTTGCACTAGATGCTTAAAGGTAAGATGAAAAAGTAATGAGAACCAAAGTGGAAGCGGTACTATAAAGGATGTCTTCTGAAATTACCACACCTCCAATAACTCCACCAAATGTTGCCAAGCTCAAAACACTGCCAATTCACCAATGTGTTATATAAAATGCTTTTATTGACAAATCCACAAGAAAAATAGAGTTGCTGAATGTTGTACAGAAACCAAAAAAGGGATTTAGCGCTTTCGTCTCCCACTGGAGACCTCATCAGAATCAATGCTAAAAGTGGTATAAAGTCCTTATATAATACCTATAATTCCATTGATTGAATAATTGTTAATTCAAATTAATTAAATATGGTGAAATAAATTAAACATGTTTTCCTATTAAGTAGTATTCGTCTATGCATTGAACAACAACAATACCATGCACATATACAAGCATAAACATTCTGCAGCAAAAATAAAAATAAAAATGAAAACAGAAAGTAAAAATGCTATACACGTGTATATAAGGATTCTTAGGATGTTTTAGTAGCATACCAGCCCCATTCAGTTTAATATACATAATTGTTTAATATACACAATTTTTTCTTAAATTATTTATTCTTTTTATTGTACTTGACTTACAGTGGCGTGTAAACATGTTCAAGTGTTAAGGCATGTGTTATAGTTATATTACTATTTAGTTGCACTGATTATACCTGTGCAGCTGTGATTACAGGAACTTTGCATTCGTCCGGTATAGAGTTGGGCCCTCTAGGGGGTGAGATGAGGGTAAAGTTAGCACTGAACCTATCTGTCAGGATGTTGACAATATCAGTTGGTTCTGTATATTTAGTGCCATTGTGCTGTAACTCAGAGCAGATCTGAATGTTGCCATTGAGATTCTTGACATAGCTATAGAATGCTTTGTGGTTGTCTTTAGAGTCAGTGGCAATTTTGTTTCCGTAATTAGCTTTGGAGGATTTTATGAGGGATCTCAGTTTCTTACTGAGGTTGACCAGGGAGCTTCTCCAGTCATAGTATTTTACTCTTTTTCACAACAGTTTCTTTTTTCTGTTGTAAAGTTTGTTTATGGCAGAGGACGACCAGATTGGCTTTCTTTTTTTTTTGAGGATAGCATCTTGGTTCTATTAGGGATAGCATGATCCATGCACTCGTGTAAGTGCTTATAAAGTGCATTTGTGTAGGATTCAGCAGTCATACCTCTATTGTCCATCTGCATGGGTGTCTTGAAGTTTGCCACTTCTGTCTTAAGAAGTGTGAAGTTGGCTTTTTAGAAGTTTTTTACAGTGGTTTCCCTAATTGGGGGTGGAGGCGGGATGTGGATGTCTAGAGTGATTAGCTTGTGGTCAGATCTGACCAACGAGGAATTGACCTCTGGTGTGGAACACTGGTTGCCCATGTTGGTAATGACCAGGTCTAGGATATTGCTGCCCCTGGTGGGGGTGTGAATAAGTTGATCCAAGGCATTGGAATTTATGAATTCCAGAAAACGTTGAGCAAAAGAGTCGGTACATGAATAGTTTTCCCAGTTAATGGTGGGATAGTTGAAATTGCCCATTATTAGGGTGTTGGGTTGTACCCTAATACTTTCCAGTGTATCAAGAAATGAGGAGTGGGAATCCTGGGGTATGGTGAGGGGTCTGTAGCAAGCTACAGTATGGATTGTGGTCTTGCCCAGAGTTAGTTGCACTTGAATAATTTCGGATGCGTTATGCTGACCAACTAGCCTGGAGGTGTGGATATCCTTAATGAATATGGACACGCCTCCACCTTTAGTGCTTCATTCCAGGTTAGGTGGCGGAAAAGTGTGGTATGAATTATAGCCTGGTAATGCAAGGGTGCTCTCTGGAGCTTTGAACCAGGTCTCTGTCACTGCACCAATGTCGATGTTCTCCATTTTAAGGAGTGCCTCGAGTGAGTACATTTTGAGGTTTAGACTTCTAGCACTGAGTAGCATTGCCCTCAGATTTT
The DNA here is from genome assembly GCF_019279795.1 of Protopterus annectens. NCBI lineage: Eukaryota > Metazoa > Chordata > Ceratodontiformes > Protopteridae > Protopterus > Protopterus annectens. Next base: position 242,701,905 of record NC_056741.1, on the reverse strand, counting down.
GCTTGCTTGCACCTGTTATGGTGGTGAATTTGTCATTTGAACTTTGCCTAAAAAAGGCACTATAGGGGTGGCAAGAGCCTTAGCCAATAGCCGAAATCCCAAGGATGACAGGTGCAGGCCATCTCTGGCAAAGCATTGTGGTCTGTCGATCATGTCGTCCCAGGCAGACAAATACTGGATCCTTTAGAATGACACCAGAAGCTTAGCCAATTGTTGAAGTCAATCATTTTGTCCTTGTACTGAAGTATCATTCTGGGTGATGGCAGGATGCTACTCAGGGCTAGGGTCATACCTGCCTGGGCTACAAGATCGGAGAGCTCCTCCATGTCTCTTTTCATGTAGTCCAGGGAGGTATGTCTCAGGTCATTCACACCAACATGGACAATGACAGTGTCATATTTGTACTTGTTGTGGAGTGCCTGAGTGCTTGTGTTATGTGGTGGATCCTGGCACCTGACAGGCAGCTGACAGTAACTTTTTCCTTGTTTAGCTTGGTGAGTGGAACATCAGTGTGCCTGACTATAGAGTCACCTATGACTAGAGTGTTGGGTACGTTGTTATGCCTTATGGGCTGTGGTTGAGTGGCACACTGAGTTTGTGGTCTATGTGTCATTTGGGTTGTGTTGGGGGGTGGAGTTTGCTTGTGTTTCTGCTTTGGAGGTCCCTGATGCTTGGGCACATTTTTATTGAGAGCCTCCGTGAATTTAGCTGCATGTTTTGTGTTTCTATGTGTGTGTTTTGGTGGTGTAGGTTTTGAGGGACTATGTGATGAGTGTGGTGTGGTGCAAGTGTTTACCTTCCCCTCTTGATTGTCTAGTCCAGTCTTGGGTGAAGAGAGCTTTGCTTCCAGTTTGGCTATATAAGTGCATCTCTCACAGGTTGTAGTGCTGGGTGGTAGGAGGAGAGGGCTGTCTGTGTACATGAGGCAATTGCTGCATTGCCCCAAGATGCACAGATACATCAGGTAGATAGGAGAAATCACCAGGAGTTGACCTTTAGACATGCCTGGATAGTTGCTTATTTATTAAGTACTAAAAATTGCTTTCCTCTAGACAAGTGAGGAAAGTTGAGTGCTGTAGTAATTTGCAGCTTATTTAGTGCTTACAATGAGTTCTGAAAAAGTGCTGAGTTCAAAGAAACAGGTTTGAGTGCTGAAACTAGAAAACTGGCAAGTTCTAAGAAACAAAATTAAGCTAAAAGGCTTTCCTCCAACACAGAAAGGCTTGGGGGCTCAGAAGCCTACCAACAGTCTAGACCACTTACAGGAAAGGCAGGAAAGAAGCTTATTTTTTTTCCTTTTTTTTTCTTTCCCAGATGCTCTCTTTATACACAGTAGGAGTGCCTGAAATCACAATATGATCTCACTGCACTCATTTGAGTGAGCAAATGAGATGGGCCCAGAAGGAGTATCCAAACACAAATTTACAAGAGGGGCGGGCAGTTTCAAAGCCACCAAGATTAACACCAAAACAAAGCCAGGGAGGGTGGGTGGGGAACTAACTGAAAAAAACAGAGTCAAAACTTCCAGTTCTGTTAATATTCAATACAACACAAATAAATCAATTAAAATGTTGTATTATTTGAAAAAAGTGTAGATAAAAGGTACTTAAATTCTCTTATATGTCCAGTTGAAGACAGCTAGATCTTAGCCGGCCAAAGTTCAAGTTTTAAGCAGAAAATATTCCAAAATGTACCACTTAAGTAGGCAGTAACAGAATATCAATGAATGAGACTATGCCCAACTGCAATTACTGTCTTTGCAGGAATTCTAACAGGCAATAAAATCTAGCAAACACTAACTGAAAAAACAGAGTCAAAACTTCCAGTTCAGTTAATATTCAATACAACACAAATAAATCAATTAAACTGCTGTATTATTTGAAAAAGTGTAGATAAAAGGTACTTAAATTCTCTTATATGTCCAGTTGAAGACAGCTAGATCTTAGCCGGCCAAAGCTCAGGTTTTAAGCAGAAAATATTCCAAAATGTACTACTTAAATAGGCAGTAACAGAATATCAATGAATGAGACTACGCCCGACTGCAATTACTGTCTTTGCAGGAATTCTAACAGGCAATAAAATCTACCAAACACTAACTGAAAAAACAGAGTCAAAACTTCCAGTTCAGTTAATATTCAATACAACACAAATAAATCAATTAAACTGCTGTATTATTTGAAAAAGTGTAGATAAAAGGTACTTAAATTCTCTTATATGTCCAACTGTCTTAAAATGTACTTAAATTCTCTTATACGTCCAGTTGAAGACAGCTAGATCTTAGTCGGCCAAAGCTCAGGTTTTTAAGCAGAAAATATTCCAAAATGTACCACTTAAATAGGCAGTAACTGAATATCAATGAATGAGACTACCCCCGACTGCAATTACTGTCTTTGCTGGAATTCTGACAGGCGATAAAATCTAGCAAACACTAACTGAAAAAAAAACAGAATCAAAACTTCCAGTTCAGTTAATATTCAATACAACACAAATAAATCAATTAAAATGCTGTATTATTTGAAAAAGTGCAGATAAAAGGTACTTAAATTCTCTTATACGTCCAGTTGAATACAGCTAGATCTTAGCCAGCCAAAGCTCAGGTTGTTGAAAAGATACACTAAGGTTTGCAGTAATAAAGAGATGAAGGATATAAGCTGCAGTTATAAAGATTTTGGTAGCATTTTCCAGATTTGATTGGAAGACAACTCACTGAAGGAATAAATTATGTAGGGAGAAATTTGTTTTGACTAGTGAGTAATGACAGTAGATTATGAGTATAAAGCATGACCTTGCAACATTTGCGGGCTCCATATCAGTCATTATGGAAAGTAGTGTAGGCAACATAATGTAACTGTACTAAGGAGGCTGTGTCTCACATACTTATTGTTTAAATGTTCACAGTTAATGTGCCCAGTTTCAGACCCTTATATTTATTAGATGCATTTATTACTAGGAAAGGATAATGTATGTTAGAATTTTAGGTTAAATATTGGATTATTAGTTTCAGTGAGTGTTTTTTGTTGGATTATGTTAATCACAGGTGTCTAAAACAGTGTTATCTTGCATCACATGGGTCTGAAGTATGCTGTGGTCTTTATTTTTCATTCATTGTGATGTGGCCAGTGAGTAGGTATTTATATAATTTTATATAAAAGGGAATGTGAAAGGTTTGCAGATGTAATAGAGCTTGATGACCAACAAAAATGCATTTTTATACTAGATCTGTTTCACAATTTAGAAGAGTCAGTGAAATGTAAATCAAACCACAGAGTAATGAGGATAAACCCTCAAAGCCCGGTAGTGATGACAAAGCTTTTGGAGGTGTTACTGAGGAGGGGTGACAAACTGTTAGGGACTTGTTCTTGGTAGATATTTTCTGACACTCAGCATTTCTGTCTAGAATTTTAAAATCACAACATGCAGGGACTGAAGTGTAATACTGCATATTAAGACATTTTGTTGCTTAACAAGTAGAATTTTAAAAGTATGAGTCATAGGTATTTATTGACTGTATTTGAGAACTATTATATTTTAAAAGTGAAGTTGTAGGCATTTTTTGACTGCATTTAGGAACTATACTATTATCTCCTCTGGTCATTGAGAATTTTGACAAAATTTTATAGATGCTAGTTTTACAGATTTGATTGTGGGTCTTGTTTGAGGAAGACACAACAGATTCTTTTTTTTTTTTTTTTTTTTTTTGAGGTTACAATAAGGCAGGGAATTATTATAAACATATCGGTCCAAACTGCAAAGTTAGTGTGTTGGACTGTATCATGCTATACCTTGTAATGGTATAATATTGTAGAGTGATTTATGACATTGGCATGATATGCAGTGATGATTAGAGCTGATGACTTACGTAAAGCCAAATTATTATTTGTGGGAATACTGTACTGTTATAATTATTGTGTAAATACAATCATGACAATTTATGTATATTGAATATTTACTAGAGATGGGTTTGTGGGGAGTATTCTAATAGTATCCACAAAAGTCATTGAAGATGATATAAATTAAATGATACGGAGATAAGATGGTAATGAAGGTAGGTAGAATTAAATCTCAACACAGATTTTTCAAGTGGAAGCAATTAGTTGTTGGTCACATGCAAGCAATGTACCATGGCCTTGGCATCCAAAAGCGATAGTAGTACGTGGTAAACATTTTTTTCACTAATATATATTTTTATGTAGTGTTTGTTAACTGGGTAGGTGAGCTTATCTATGGACCCTTTTCAGACATGACTCAGGCCAGTCATACAAAACAAGCACAAATACAAGACACAATGAGAAAAAAGAATACACTCAGAAATAAATAGTTTGACGGTGTAGATAAAGTTACATAAAACATTAGAAAATACCTGAGGTATAAAACTAGTAAAACAAAAACCACGACACTGTCAAGAATACTTAAGCCATTTATTTACCATATTAAGCGCTTACCCATAAATCTTTTGGGCTTCATCAGAGTAAGAACAACAACAGTAAAATACCATCCTTTTATATAGGACTGATGATTGTATAATTATTCACTTAACCAATAAAAACTGATTCTGGTTAAAACTTAACATGTTAAAAACTGTGACAACAGAAAAGGCTCACTACTGCTCTATCACAGTATACAGTACACATCAAATAATCATAACATTTAATTAATAACATTCAATATTATAAATATAATAGTAATTCATAAAAAATGCGATTTGTACTTTAATATACTGGAGATAGAGATGCTGTCATTAATGCCTGTTGTTTTTCTGGCATCCAATCTAAGCTGCCATAAGCATTCCCTTGTCTCCAGTAAAGTCTTAAAATCCCCACCAACCTCACTCTTAGTTACTCTGTCAATCACAAAAAAATAAACACTTTTTAAATTTCTCACGTCTCACTGTGAGTATATAAAGCACTAACCTTTTTCTTATTTTTAATATCTCTATTATGTTCTAATATCTGTTTTCTTAGTTTACGTATGGTTTTACCCACAAACAATGCAGAGCAGCTTAGGCAGGTAGCTAAGTAAATAACCATCTCCGTATTACAATTACAATGTCCGGGACACTTAAGTGATCTAGAATAATTTTTAACATACATGTATGGGCCATCATTTATAAACTTACAGGCACTGCACATCCCACATTTACTCATTCGAGAAATGCTCTGGTTAATATTCTCTGTTCCCCTCTCCAGTAATTCTTTCAAGTTTACCCCTCTACTTTATGTAAACATAGGGACAGATCCTAAGAGTTCCTCAATTCACCAGTAAATACACTATCCCAAGTCATTTGAATAATAGATTTTACCTTAGGTGCCGTGCAATTATTCTCTAATATCATAATGGCACCTTTAGCTGTATTACTTATTGCTGTTTTCCCTGAATTCTCCTTATTAATCTCATCTCGTGTAAAGTCCAAAATAATAGGTTGAAAGGTAGACTTCCTTTTCTTAACAATCTCATTACGTACTTTTAATAAAAGGTCAATTGGATATTCCCTATTCCTAAACATGTCAATTAATTTTGACATTTCTTTCTTAAACAGTTCGTCTTGGCTTACTAGTCTTGATAAATGGACCATTTGTCCTTTCACCACATTTTTCTTTAGTGTGTAAGGGTGGCAGCTCTCATAATGCAACAGGGAATTACTGTATGTTTCCTTGCGGTAGATGTTAGATCCCATATTCCCTTTCACTTTGTACAAAAGAATATCCAAAAATTCTATTTTATCCACATTACAATGGCTAGTAAATTGTAAGAATCCAATGGTATGACCTAGATAACTAATAAATTCTTGCAATTCCTGCTGGATGCCTTTCCATAGTATCAGTATATCATCCAAAAATCTTATATAAATAATCATGTTGGATATATACCTGGAATTAAATATATGTTGCCTTTCCCATTCAGCTAACACTAGGTTAGCATATAAGGGGGTACACCTGGCATTCATTGCTACACCCTTGATCTGTTTATAATACTCCCCATTGAACAAAATAAAATTGTTTGTCAAAACCATTTCCATCAAATCCACAATTAATTCTTTCTTTATATTGTGTATATCACTATATTCTGTCAGGCTTTTACGAAAAAATTCCAAGCCAATTTCATGGGGAATAACAGAAAATAAATTAATTACATCAACAGTGCCAAAAAGGAATTCCTCATTGAATCTACATTTCTAAGAATATCTAAACAGTGCCAGGAATCTCACAGTATGTGGGGGATTTTCTCCATAATCTTTTTACAATTTGTGTCAAAAACGAGGCTAAAGGCTCAGTTTTTGAGCACCTGGCTGCTACTATAGTTCTAAAATGTGGACAATTCATGTTTTTGTGAATTTTGGGGATCCCAGATATGCAAGGTGTAATAGGATGCTCTACCATCAAGTATTTGTATTCTTCTTCTGTGATAATACCCTCACACACATACTCATAGAGTTGCCAATCAATCTTAGCATAAGCACGATGTACCTCAAATTTTGACTCTCGTATGTTTTGTTGTCATTTAACAAATTCTTCATCTTACAAATATAATCAATGCTGGACATTATTACTACCCCCCGTTAGGTTTCATCACCCTGTACTGGTTAGACTCAGTTAAGTGCTTTAGACAAAATCTCTCAGCACTGGTTAAATTTTCAGAAATATTTTTTTCTGTATATATACATCTTCTAATTTGTTGTTCACATAGTCTTTCAAATATTGTAACAGTGGGATTACTCGGTGGGATAAAAATGCTGCTCCATTTTAGACTAATATAATTATCAATACTAGGTTTGCCATTATTGGCAAAAATATCTTTAAATTCAAGAAGAGTCTAGTATACAGCTTTAATTGAAATAATAACTTTACCACCTCATACCTATGTGTTGGAACAGATGAGAACCTTTTTCTAACAAGGATGCATGATCAACTATCCCAGAGCTGCCACCCTTACATGCTAAAGAAAAATGTGGTGTAAGGGCAAACGGTCCATTTATCAAGGCTAGTAAGCCAAGATGAACTCTTTAAGAAAGAAATGTCAAAATTAATTGACATGTTTTGGAATAGGGATTATCCAATTGACCTTTTATTAAAAGTACGTAATGAGATTGTTAAGAAAAGGAAGTCTACCTTTCAACCTATTATTTTGGACTTTACACGAGATGAGATTAATAAGGAGAATTCAGGGAAAACAGCAATAAGTAATACAGCTAAAGGTGCCATTATGATATTAGAGAATAATTGCACGGCACCTAAGGTAAAAATCTATTATTCAAATGACTTGGGATAGTGTATTTACTGGTGAATTGAGGGACATCTTAGGGTCTGTCCCTATGTTTACATACAGTAGAGGGGTAAACTTGAAAGAATTACTGGAGAGGGGAACAGAGAATATTAACCAGAGCACTTCTCGAATGAGTAAATGTGGCATGTGCAGTGCCTGTAAGTTTATAAATGATGGCCCATACCTGTACGTTAAAAATCATTCTAGATCACTTAAGTACCCCAGACATTGTAATTGTAATATGGAGATGGTTATTTACTTAGCTACCTGCCTAAGCTGCCCCAGGTTTTATGTGGGTAAAACCATATGTAAACTAAGAAAACGGATATTAGAATATAATAGAGATATTAAAAATAAGAAAAAAAGTTAGTGATTTATATACCCACGGTTAGACGTGAGAATTTTAAAAATGTTTTATTTTTTGTGATTGACAGAGTACCTAAGAGTGAGGTTGGTGGGGATTTTAAGACTTTACCGGAGACAAGGGAATGCTTATGGCAGCTTCAACTGGATGCCACAAAAACACCAGGCATTAATGACAGCATCTCTATCTCCAGTATATTAAAGTACAAATCACATTTTTTATGAATTATTATTATATTTATAATATTGAATGTTATTAACTAAATGTTATAATTATTTGATGTGTATTGTATACTATGATAAAGTAGTAGTGAGTCTTTTCTGTTGTCACAGTTTTTAACATAAGTTTTAACCAGAATCAGTTTTTATTGGTTAATTGAATAATTATACAATCATCAGTCCTATATAAAAGGATGATATTTTACTGTTGTTGTTCTTACTCTGATGAAGCCCAAAAGATTTATGGGCAAAAGCTCTTAGTATGGTAAATAAATGGCTCAAGTGTTCTTGACAGTGTCGTGGTTTTTGTTTTAACAGTTACATAAAACATGTCATCAAACCGCACAGTGGAGTACAGACTACATTAACTAATACAACTAGTACAAATGTGCCCATTCCATAGGACTGGGTTTAAGAAAAGCATAATATTTCAACACATAATATAATAAAATAACTATAAAGATTGACAGTTAAAACACCAGTTGCAAGTAAAACAAAATAAACCAAAACCTACCCACACTATTCTGAAAGTTCAGCGATGGTTGTGAATGTAGAAGGAGTGACAAGCAGAGTAGAAGAGTCTGCTGAAGAAGCTCAGGAATATTATCAGCATCACAGAAGCAACTGCCTTACTTTTCCTTAGGTAAATGAGGGCAGAGAGATTTCTTGAAGGATGTCAGATTGTCAATTAGCTTGATTGCTTCAGGAAAACAGTTCCAGCAGTGGGAACTAGTATAGAGAAAGATCTTTCATGGATAACAATAGTGAACACCGGCATAGCTGGAGACTGTGAGAATTAGTGAGATATTAAAAGGGATTTTTGATCAACAATTTATTGTAAGTTATCTGCTCCTGTAGTGTGGCAGGATAAAAACATGACTATCGCACAGATGATCTGGGTTTGATTAACAACTTGAGCAACTGACAGAGCAGCTGGAAGGGATGGGTTTGCCTGTCCTGGATAGGAGCGGAGGGAGCTCATCGAATGATGCTTCCTAAGGTCAAGGATGGTCCAAATCAAGGAACTACCCTCATATGTAGTCAACCAGTGTTGAGGGGGAGTGGGGAGAGGGAATGTGTAGGGCATATATAAATACATATATATAAATGCATACATATATACACACATATATATATATATATATATATATATATATATATATGTATGTATGTATGTATATATATATATATATATATATATACAACCCCCCATGGAAGCACAGACAGCCAAGCTCTCAGATTGCCCTTAGGATCCACAACTAGCCAAAGGGGTAGGAAGAAGGCTGGTAGACCGAGTGTGGACATGGACACAGGGTGCCGGGCCCATTGGATGACGTCAATAGAAACCAAAACAATTATTTAAAAAATTACTGTAAGGTCATGAAGCACTGGACAGCCACACTACACACTGAAGATGCTTAGGGCATCTACTAGTGAGTCACTATGCCAGCATACTGGCAAACACTGATTTTTTCTATTTCTTTGCCAATGTGCTATCAAAGATGCTGCAAAAATAATATTAATGTTTCTGACTATGCAACTTCTTTATTTTGCTATTTGTTTGACCAATAGGTGGAAATACAAACCCAGCTTTCAGTATAATAATACGATTTCAGTAAAAGGAGCTTGTGTCTGGACAATAAATGTGATCCAGTGTTAACTAATAGCAAAACAAGTAAATGTGTTTATTTGCACAAAGGTTGACAAATGCTTAAATGGCATGTGGGCAGGTAAGACCTTAACTTTGTTTTAGTACATGTACAGTTTTTCCTTTCAGCAAATATATATCTATAATGCAGAATATCTATATCTATAGCTATATCTATATCTATGTCTACATCTATATCTAGCTAACTAGCTATATACACTGTCAAAGGAAAAATATACTTTAAAAATTATCAATACATGGCAGGTTCAGGTTAAGGCACTTTAATCTTGCAGCAAGGAGACAAAAACATGCTAATACAGAGTTTGTCTAACTAGAATCAGGAAATGCAAGCATTTTTATACATTTTCTAGTAAGACATTGCCTATCAGGCTGACGTAGCAAATCACAAGCTTTAACATCATCATTACCTAGCAGTTGTTTTCGTGAATTTCTGCTTGTACTATCAATTTTTGTGAGAAACTTCCTAAGAAAAACAACGTAGCCTTGGCTACCACTGGTTAGATATATGCAATGTTACCATTCAAGGTACTATGGCTAATTTGAGCACAAAGCAAGTATAGATTGCAGTTCATTTCTCCAACAGTTCTTTGTTTGTCTTTATCTCTTCCTTCTGCAGCTGTGCATGTTCTCATACCACGAACAGAGCTAATTGTTCAAAATCATAACATTATAGAATATGGCATTGTTCATTCATTGCTTCCTGACCTAGCAGATTGTTTCTCAAGTATATTTCCAAAAGGCATAAACATCAATTTTGCTGTGCTAGCAGTTACTAGGTAAGAGGGCATCTTGCAAGTTTCAGAAAGCACACTGCAGTTTCAAAGGCATCTTTTAGTCTCATATAAAACTAAGCTGTATATAAAATAGTGCATACAAAATAGAATGAAAAATGTGTTAACTCTTTTAGTTTCTAATTAGCATTAAGCACACACATTAATACATATTTTTCTGACATTTCCCCCCTGTTAATACTTTTTGATTCTATTTTCAAAAGCATAAACAGCTTGCTTCTTCTCCTAACCTCTTCCATTCAGGATTTGCAGTTAAGAGAGTCATTCAGTTTAGACTTATGAAAGTGTTTCACTTTTCAACAACTCTTCAATTTCAGTACTTTGATACAAAGTCTCAGAAACTGACATGTCTATAAAATCTTTGATTAACTTTTTCATGCAGGGAATACCACAACAAATGCATGCTCCTAATAGGAGTAATCCTACACAAATGGCAATCAGGATGTTCATTGGGATGGAACCCCACCCCCCAAACAGATTCTGGAAAAAGTCCATCAGAGGGTTTGGGCCTGGTTTGGTCATGGTCGACACTTGCTGGATCACCTCAAGATGATCGTTTATTTCGTGCTGGTTGTCAGGAATATACGAACAGCATTCTTTTTTGATTAAAGTGCACGTACCACCTCTTGCCGCTAGGGTGAAGTCAAGAGCCATGCGGTTTGAAGTACCACAGTTCTCATAGCATTCAGTTCATCAGTCACTAATTTGAGAGCAGAAAAAGTTGCATTGCTCATAACTTTGAGATGTTTAGACAGTTTTCTCAGCTCCCAAATCGATTTCACTGCGCCATATGCAGGGGCATATGCCCACGATATAATGGTGTCACTCAAGTCCATGTGTGTCAGTTTATCTTTGTTTTTTATGGAATTATGGTTTCTCCACCCTGCTTCGATTCATCCTACTGGATTCTCAGGTCTCTTGATTGGACTTCTAGGTTTACTGCTGACCTCTCTGACGTTTCAAAATTTTCCCTGAGGCAAAGCTGCAGTGTGTCGTATGGCTGGAACCAGGTAACCCAAAAAACAACTGCCGGACCAATTCTCAGGTAGCCATTTATATGCTTTTTTCCCACAAACAAAATAACAATTCTCTACTTTAGTATTGATATAAGCTTATCCTGCATGAAACATTTTCTTACCAATAATAGAAAGCTGCTTTAAAAGAACAGGATTATGCTGTATTTCGTTAACACTTCTATGCATCTTCTCAAAATATGCATCATAGTTTGTATCACAAATAGTTTTAGTCTTACTGGCTTTAATATAACATTTATAAGAAACAGTCACATTGCAATTGCTCCAACCCACCTGAATAGTGTCATTTTTGTAAAAGCATACAATCCCTTTTTGTGTAACAGGTAGGTACAATGCTATTTTGTCTTGTGATTTCACAGGTGTAGTATCAAAAATTAAGTTTTCCCAGGTCTCATTGACCCCTAGGGGGACAGCAGTCATCAATAATCCCCCGTATGCTGTTGGTATAGCTGTGCTAATCCAGCAGTTCGAAACATTAAAAGTCTCAGCATACACATATTTAATTGCTTGGTAAGTGTTAAAGTTTGGATGCCAGTCTATGAGTAATGCATCACGTTTGTTCAGTTCAACTTGTGGCTGGGAAAAGGAAAGGCCACAGCAAAAAGATGATCGTTACCAGTATAGCTATCAGAATAATTATGCAAATTTTCTGAGGTTGTTCTGCATCTCTGTTTGCTCTATACCTGGTCATTTTGTTCTCGTTGTACAACAGTAACAAGGTTTTTGTCCAGTTCAAAGTTCTTAACCAGTTTACAGTGTGTCAGATGAATCCAGGACGCTCGCTCTGTGATCTTGACTGCAGTGGGTGTTAACAGTAGCACCTGGTACGGTCCTTCCCACTTTGGAGAACTCCAGTTCTTTTTCTTCACAACCTTCACCCAGACCCACGTGCCTGGGGCTATTGCTGCTTCCGATGGTCTGGTTTGTTCTTTATCTGAAACAGAATTTAACTGCAAAAGTTTGTTATTCAAAAATTGCCTCATATACTCTGCAAGTGAACTGTCAGCCTCCTGGTCTGTAGGCATGAGAGGTTTCCACTGAGGTGTATAATATGCCCTCCCAAATAGAATTTCAAAAGGAGTTAACCCTTTTACATTTGGAACAGTTCTCATACTCAACAGTGCCAGAGGTAGACAGTGCACCCAGTTCTTTTGTGTCTCACTTATCAATTTCCTAAGCTTGTTTTTCAAAACGCCATTGTGCCTCTCTACTAATCCTGCAGATTGGGGTGGTATGCGCAATGGTTTTTCAGAGAAATCCTGAAATAACGGCTTAGTTGTTGTATAGTTTGATTTACAAAGTGTGTGCCATTGTCACTATAAATCTTTTCCGGTATGCCAAATCTAGGAATAATTTCCTTAACCAGGACTTTTGCAACAGTAGCTGCATCTGGATTTTTTGTTGGAAAAGCTTCCACCCATTTGTCAAACATATCTATAATGACAAGGCAGTACTTCTTATTTTTGCATTTGTTCAGCTCTATAAAATCCATACAGATAGTATGGAATGGATACGGTGGTGTAGGGAAACTCCCTTGCTTAGGTCCCAATGCCCCTTGTGCATGATGCTTGTTACAAACATGGCATGCTGCACAAAAATTTTTTGTGTAGTTTGTAAATCCATACGTTGTAAACACTCGATTCACTAACTGTACCATCCCCCCTGTTGAGACATGGCACTGCCCATGGCTCAACAAAGCTGCATATCTAAACAAGTTAGATGGCAAAACTGGTTTCCTCTCTTTGGAGATGTACAGTCCTTTCTCAAGGATTGATCCTCGTTTTATCCATTTTTGTTTTTCTACATTTGTAGTAAGTGTCTGCATTGTTTTTAACATTTCTAAGTCTAAAATCTCAGATGGTTGTAATTCCTCACTCAAAAGAAATACTTCTGAAGCTGAAGCTGCTTGTTTTGCAGCTGTATCAGCCCTCACATTACCTTTTGAAATCCTATCCTGTTGCTTGGTATGAGCTACGCATTTGCAAATAGCTACTTTCAGAGGTAACTGAATAGAGTCTAACAAGTCTAAAATAAATTGTGCATGATTAATTGGTTTACCAGTAGATGTTATCATTCCTCTATTTTTCCACTGCTGCGCAAAAACATGTACAGTAGAAAAAGCATACTGGCTGTCAGTAAAAATGTTCACTTGTTTACCCTTTGCCAAGGTACATGCCCTTGTCAAAGAAATCAATTCTGCTGCTTGTGCAGATAAGTTGTGTGGTAAAGACTTTGCATCTACAATTTCAGTATCAGAAACTACTGCATACCCAACTAGATTCTGTCCTGTAGGACCCCTCCTACATGAGCCGTCCACATAGTATGTCACCTCGGCATCATCCAAGGGAACATCCGTGAGATCTTTTCTAGGTAGTGTCTTTTGCTCAATCTCCTGCAGGCAGCAGTGTGGTTTGCCATCTGCAGGGGTTGGGAGCAAGGTTGATGGATTCAAAGTTGTGCATCATTCAATTGTCATATGAGGTTGGCTCAACAGTATAGTCATACAGGAAAGATGTCTAGCAGGAGAAAGATATGCTACTTTTTCTTGCAGTAAAATAATTGTGACTGCATGAGGCACTCTCAATGTGAGAGGGTGGAATAACACTACTGAGGCTGAAGCCTGCACTGCCATTGCAGCTGCGACTACTGCTTGTACACAGTGGGGCAGGGATCATGCTACTGGGTCTAGCTGTGATGAATAGTAAGCTATGGGGCGTTGTTTGTCCCCATGCTGTTGTGTTAACACTGATGTCATATAACCTTGCTTACAATCTACAGTTTGGAAAAATTGTTTATGATAGTTAGGTAATCCTAAAACTAATGAAGAAGCTATCAGTTGTTTCAATTTGCAGAAAGCTGATTCTGCTTCTGGTGTCCACTGTAATACATCTTGTGCTGCCATAGGCTTTTTGAATATCAAGTTGGTCAGTGGAGTAGATTCCAAGGCATAGTTTGGAATCCAACTCCGACAAAAATTAGTAGTACCCAGGAAGGACATCATTTCCTTCTTGGTAGTTGGTTTAGGTGCTTGTAATATTGCTGTTTTTCTGTCTTCATCTAATATTCTGCCTTCTTTGGATATTACATATCCCAGGTATTTGACCTGTTTTTTCCAAAGTTGCAGTTTGTTTTTGTTTACCTTGTGTCCTTGAGTAGCTAAAAATTGTAATAATGCTATGGTATCCTCTCTGCATTCTTGCTGGGTGGGGGCTGCCAGCAGAATGTCATCTACGTAAAGTAAAATCTGACTGCCTTTTGGTGGGATAAATCCCGCCAGGTTACTTGCCATTTCTTGTGCGAATATTGTTGGACTCTCACAATATCCCTGTGGTAGTCATGTATATGTGTACCTTTTCCCCTGAAATGTAAATGCAAACCAATGCTGGCTGTCAGGGTGTATCGGTATTGAGAAAAATGCATTGCTAATATCTACCACAGAAAAATACTTCTGTTGAGGTTTCAAATCATTTAATAAGGTGTGTGGATCTGGCACCGTAGGTGCCCTGGGTATAACTGCATCATTTACAGCTTGTAAATCTTGGACCATACGCCATTCTCCGTTTGCTTTCCTAACAGGAAATAAGGGTGTATTACATGGTGAATCAGGAGATTCTATCAATACTCCTTCCTTAAGTAAGGCTGCTATTATAGGTTTGATTCCTATTTCTGCATCCTTTCTCAAGGGATACTGTCTCTTTTGAGGTCTAAATGCTGATTTTGGCGTGATAGTAACTGGTCCTGCTGTACGAATAAGTCCTACATCTGATTTCCCTGTTGACCAGAGAGTCTGTGGTATGTCTCTTAAGGCTTTTTCCTCTTCCTCTAGTAAGAATGCTACTTAGCTGTCCTCACATGCCTGCAAGTGTACAGCTGGGTGTGTCTGCGTTATCCAATTCAGTTTCTGTTTTTGTACTCCCTGTTCGGAAAGTTCTAACTCTGTCTGCTTTTCCCACCTTGTGACTTTTTCTCCTAGGTCTGCCCACTTCACATTTCTATCTTTAATCAAACTCACATGTGGTAATCGATTAGATTTGTAAAGTGCTAAGAATTCCTGGGGCAATGAACAGCTCACTACACTGTTTCCTTCTGTCCCAGTACAAATTTCGTAATACTAATCTGTTAGCATGGTTTCTAAACAGTTCTTGCTCATATTCTTTATCAGGTCCTGGTTTGCTACAGTAATATAGAGTGCAATGCAACAAATGCTGTTTATCAGTGTCAAGGGAGGGGGATTTACTGATGGCTACATTCATCAGTTCTTCGGTTACTGCCCCTGGACCAGTCGTAACCAAGTCCTGGCTGTGCCAATAAAATGCTTCACCCTCCGGTCACACTACAAAAGTATCCATTTGTCGCTGTGCTTCCATACCCTGCATAGTTGGAACTACTGCTATGCCAAATATCTGCATTAGGTCTCTGCCCAAAAGATTTACTGGGCATTTTGAAGAAACAACAATTTTGCTTTTCTGGGTCATCCCTGAAACAGGGTCAGTTATTACTATGTTGTGGGAGAGTGGCTCCTGATACAGCTGTCCATTAGCTGCCTTCACTAATATGTAGTCAAGTGATTCTGAATTTTCTGGTAGTTTGGAAGGATGTATTAGGGTCCGTGAAGCCCCTGAGTCACACAGGAATTTAACCTCCCTCCCCTCTACCAGAAGTGTAACTTCCGGTTTTGTGTCTGCTAAGTAGAGCTCTAGGCTCAATAATGCCAAGTCTAAAATTTCATTTTCTTCATTATCTGTGATTTCATGCACATCCTCTATTTCTTCTGTCACATTCTCTACTCTTTCTATCACATTTGCACTTGTCTTTTCTTGATTATTCCTTTCCAGTGATTCTTGACTATCATATAGTCAGTCCTCACCCTCCTTGTCTTCTGTGGTTACCTTTTTATTTTGCCTGCAATCCCTTGCTAGATGTCCCTTTTTTCCGCATTTAAAGCATTCACCCCCTTTTCTTTCTCTCTTCAAAATCCTCTGATCGTTTATCAGATTGTTTGTTTCCCTGGACATTTTTCTTACCCTTCTTTCCAGTTTGTACTACAAAGACTTCTGATCCGTCTTCTACTGCAAATACTTGAGTTTTCTTTTTCTTTTTGCTATTAAAATGCCTTTCGGCATGTCTTGCATATTCAAGTAATGACTGTAATCTACTTGTACGATGATCTACCATGTGCTTTGTAATAAAGCTGCTAATAGGTGCTATACTGCCTTTCAAAAATGCATTCTTTAGCTGCTGCTCATATGGGGAATCATGTGTTTGGTCTTCAGGTACCTGCATTCCACAATGGTTATTAAAACACTCTAATAATCTGGCATAATATCTATCAACAGTTTCACCTTCTTGTTGTATGCATTGATTAATGCAAGTCCAGTCAGCCCTAGGCTTCCATTTCTCAGAGATTCGGTCTGTCAGACCTTTCACTCTGTTATCCAGTTCTGCGTTACTATGTGGGAGTGGCCTAAGTTCTGTGTCATGGGGATTCCAGTTGCAACTGATCATGTGCCAGTCTGGACCCATGATTTTTCTGACTGCTTTCTCTACTTCTTTTCCATTCAAATGGTAACTTAACCTCATGCCCTGTAAGTCTTCTAAGAATTTTCTAAAATTAACTTTCAGATGGGGAATTCCCTCTGTGGCTTTCCGGATGTCTTCCAGTGTCCACGGTCTATATACTAGAAGAGTTGGGTCCTGTCCTGCCTGTCCTGCCTGTGTATTTGGTACTTCTATGAGTGGACATATCTCTTCTTCACTCATAGCTTGTGAATTTTTATTTATTTCATACAATTCAATATCCCCTCTTAAGTTGCGTGTTCGAGACCTGGTCTCGATAGGATCTCTGACAAACGGTTTTGGTTTTGCAGGAACAACTGAGTATAGCAGAGGTGGATCAGCTTGTTCACTCGCTTCATATTCTGGTAAGGGAAGCAGAGGGGGTGGAGGGGCCATTGCTATTACCAAGTTATTGTCTTCTTTATCTAAAAACATTGCTTTTGAATTTTTAATCTTTTGTTCCCTGCGGTTTGCTTCCTCAAGCCACTTGTGTGCCTAAGGGACTCCTAATTGACGTTGCTTTTTTAGCTGACCTTTTGCGTCTGTTTTAAGTTGTTACGGCATGCTGTAATTGCATATATTTTGCGTCTTCGGTTAAGGGCGGATCTCGGGAACTTTTTGTGCACTGATTTCCCATGTTGTCTTAGCTGAGTTAGAAATTGTTACATAACCCTTTTTATCACGTGGTACCACGACTTACACTTTTTCACAGTTTATCTAGAATAACTGCCTACCTATTCTGTTTCCCTGATCTATGACAAGACAGCAATCTTTTTTGTCCCTGATCTGCACTTGCAAATCTCCCTGACAAAAACAAAAATACTATAACAAGTCCCTGATCTAAAACAAAAAAAGGTAAATTCCTCCTTACCTGAGCCTCCGTGTTTTTATCCCACTGGAACGTTGACTCGTCCTTCAATCGCAGATCAGAAACAGTGGCTGGCCTCTTTTGAACGACAATTCAGTCGGAGGTCTTTCAAAGCAGAAGAACCGATGTGGCTTCTTCCCCATACGGTTTCATGCCACCGGGCCCATCTGACCTGAGCTAGAGCGAGAGATATATCCGGATCGAAGGACCAATCTGTCAAAGGAAAAATATACTTTAAAAATGGTCAATACATGGTAGGTTCAGGTTAAGGCACTTTAATCTTGCAGCAAGGAGACAAAAACGTGCTAATACAGGGTTTGTCTAACTAGAATCAGGAAATGCAAGCATTTTTATACATTTTCTAATAAGACATTGCCTATCAAGCTGACGTAGCAAATCACAAGTTTTAACATCATCATTACGTAGCAGTTGCTTTCGTGAATTTCTGCTTGTACTATCAATTTTTGTGAGAAACTTCCTAAGAAAAACAACGTGGCCTTGGCCACCACCGGTTAGATATATGCAATGTTACCATTCAAGGTACTATGGCTAATTTGAGCACAAAGCAAGTATAGATTGCAGCTCATTTCTCCAACAGTCCTTTGTTTGTCTTTATCTCTTCCTTCTGCAGCTGTGCACGTTCTCATACTACAAACAGAGCTAATTGTTCAAAATCATAACATTATAGAATATGGCATTGTTCATTCTTTGCTTCCTGACCTAGCAGATAATCACCTGTTTCTCAAGTATATTTCCAAAAGGCATAAACATCAATTTTGCTGTGCTAGAAGTTACTAGGTCAGAGGGCATCTTGCAAGTTTCAGAAAGCACACTGCAGTTTCAAAAGCATCTTTTAGTCTCATATAAAACTAAGCTGTATATAAAATAGTGCATACAAAATAGAATGAAAAATGTGTTAACTCTTTTAGTTTCTAATTAGCAAATTAGCATTAAGCACACACATTAATACATATTTTTCTGACATACACAGATATAGATAGACACACATATATATATATATATATATATATATATATGGGTCTACTTCACATAATCAAACACCCAAATGATGTTTGACTTTCATATGGCCGAGACCATATGACTGAACATTTGAATGTTCGAAAATGTGAAAGAAAAAAAAAAACTAAACAATGCTAGCAAGGGAGTAAACCCCCTGCAACCCCCACACCTCGCACTATTTAAATATACCAACTCCGAGATCACACTACATTGCAGTAAAGGGAAATCTTCCCATTCCGCGCTTTACGGAGATCCCCATTTAGACCGTTCGAACTTTTAATAGTTCAATCATATGGTCTCGGCCATATGAAAGTCGAGCTTATAAAAATTCGACCTTCTGAAGGGGACCCATATATATATATATATATATATATATATATATATATATATATATATATATGTGTGTGTGTGTGTGTGTGTGTGTGTATTTATATATATGGAAGGCTGAATGAATATGACAGATAAAATGCAGGTAACAAACATACAACGAAAGTACTGTTATTTGTTGATAATCGCCCTTCTTTTATACACCTAAAAGGAATGAAGGCATTCATGTACTTTACCTACTTCCTAATGCTATTAGGGTTCCATAGTGAACCAGAACTCATGCAGTGCCTGAATTCTTGCACTACACGTTTTTGCTATGAAAAGTTTCTGTTGTCATGGACAGTGGCTCTACATTTTGCCTTTACCTATTAAATGTTGCAAGATTTATATGTGGAATAAAAAAGTAAGCACTTCCACTTATATATAACATTGCTTTAAGTATGCAGATAGAATATCTTTAAGCATCCCAGCCTTTCATTTTCTGAATTCAGAAACCAACTACTGTAACATACCTCTTAACCTCTCAGCACAAGAATTCTAGACAAAGATAAAAAAATGAGGAGACAAAGGTGCAAATCAGAGACAGATTTTAAATATTTGTCAAATAAACTTAGACAGATGCTATAATAATAGTTTTGAATTAGCATGCATTTTCTGAAAGACGTACCCCAGGATTCACGAAGGATTCACGAAGCCTCCATGTAAGAGTTATAACTCTTACACGGAGGCTGCAGTTAAACGGAGTGATGTCAGCATGCTTTGCATATTCATGAGAGCATGCTGAATCACACCTAAGTCTAACACGGTCCATGTAAGACAGTAGGGGGCGTGTCCGTAGGCTGAGCCCTGCAAGCGGACACGCCCCCAGAAGTGTAAAAGTGCCCAAAGTAAACACCCACAACAGAGTCCACGGAAATGTGAATAAACACAACACAACACATGCCCCCACAGACTATGATATATAAATGAACATGTTATATATTTTTTTTAAATTGTAAAGATGTTTAACCGTGAGTGCGCTTATGCGTGCCCGTAGCGCAGCTACAGTTAGCAGTCAGTGGGAAAGCATATAAGAACTAAATATGCAAAATAAGCCAGTGTAGCGGTAGAGATGTTGGCTGAAGAGCAGGCATTCATGGTTCAAGCCCCCACAACACCAATTTTTTTTTTTTCAAAATAAGCAGGAAACAAGTCCCTGACAAATATGTACACATAAAACCCCAATATATGTAAAATGTAATGAAATAGCCCATTTATATTGAAGACATGTGAGGTAAGAAAAGAAGACAAAATGCCAGATGTGCTCATAGCTGAGCTACAGTTTAACAGAGGGAGTGCATGTGCCCGTAGATGAGCAGTGGTTTAACTGGCGCAAAATGAGTGCCCGTAGCTGAGCAGTGGTTTAACACGCTATATCTATGTGCCCCTAACTGAGCTGAGCATAATATGTGTGCCGATAGCCAAATGAGGCTTAAAGCAGCATACCCCGTTTGCGCGGAACTGCGCACCACGCAAACGAGCTAACCGACGGGCAACGTTGAGCAAGCCGTATCAAAACTGCCTTTACACACACGCCTCAGCATGTCTAGACAGTCATGAAAAATAAAAAGCAGTGGCCAGGTTCGAACCCAGGATACTATACACCATAGTCAAGGTACAGAACCACTAAGCCATGACAGCAGTACCTGTAAATGCAATAATAGCTAATATATAGGAATTAATACAAATTAGAGCATGACAATGCAGGTTTACTGAAGTTGATACAATTCCAAAATGGCCACTCACAGATATGTGCAGGAAAAACGGACTATATACGCCCCATAGGCGGGAATACACAGCATAAACGATTGTAGAACTGACCTGCAGGCAGAATGACAGGAGTAGGAGAGGGTAGTCGCTTTCGAGCACAGAGGTGGGGTGTTGAGGAGTCCAGGTACATGGTCTGGCTCCTAGTCCATCATCATGAGGCCCAACTCATGCAGGGCCAGGTCCTCTGGGGAGCATACAGGGCTGAGGCATGGGACCAGTTGGCTCATGATCTCACCATGGCCACAGGGATTCCAAGGACTGGTGAACAGGTCCGTCACCACCATGCGGACCTGAAGAGATGCAAGCAGGACCAACTGAACCTTTGGATCCAGGAGACCCGGCAAACACCCAACACCCCACTACTGAGTAAGTAGCATTTAATTATGTATGTAAGAAATTAAACTAGCTGATATTATGGAGATGTGTATTCCAATATTACTTCATTTATATTACAGCTGCAGGTGTCCATTCTGCGAACCGCAGAGCCTATGGCGATAGGCTGGTGCGGTTGTGCCACCAGGCAGGTTAGTAATCCACTACCAGTAACTGTAAAGAAATATAAAAGTATGACAGTCAGCAAAAGAGTGCAGTGTAGTCAGTAAGGAATAGAATCTGCAAGTAACAGTGTGAAAGTGTATGCAAGTATTGCTTGATTACAAAAGTGTGTTTCAGCCTGTAAGTTTAACCTAAACATGAAACTGTCCAACATATATTCTGAAATAAAAATGCCCTGCCTGTAAGAAAATAGTACACAACCTGCAGCAGGCTGAAAAGTATAGCTGCAGAAGATGATGAAATCACATGTGTGAAATATATCCCTGTGGAAATACTGAAACATGACAGAAGTGAGACTGCTGGAAAGGATTGTAATAACTACTGGTAAAACATGTCAATAAAGCCTAGAAGTACCATCCTGAATAGTAAAATGAAAGCAAGTGAGAGAGTGAGAAAGTGTCATGAATCCAGCAATACAGTAGTAATTACCCCTGAATAAAGTATACTGCAGTCAAGACAGAATGAAATGCATGTGAGATTCAAAACCAAACAGCAAAATCTGTTCAAAGTGTTGCTGCATCTGGAATGTGTATACCAAAATCTGGATATGTTGCTCTCAGTCTGCAATATGCAGATAGGATGTTTGTCTGATATACCAAACATCCACACTTGTCTACAGCTATATAAAGCAAATGTAGCAGGATGATGTAGCTGAACAAAGCTAGATATGAATGTGTATGAAGAACCAGAAAATGTATATTGATGTTGCAGTAACAGTCCTATCACCAAGTTGAAATAGTTATCATATAGGAAACTGTAGTTAGAACAGTAGTGTGTATATAACTGTAGCTATTAGAAATGTACAGCATATGTATTGTTATTTGAAGGTGTTAATATTACTTTCTTCACCCCACCCTATAACCACATATAACCCATTCCATGTGAAAATGGTATGTGCAATCACAATTAACACCCCTGGAAGTTTGTCCTGTTGGGTCATATATATTTTCATGTCTGTTGATGCATCTGCCCTGTTCATACATCCACACCTGATGGCCTGTTGCCATTAATTAACCCTGCATGTTGTTGGACTGTGTATTTCTGTTCAAATTATGCATGTGTTATGCACGCTGTTCAATGGTGTGAATATCTGGGTGTTTGGTTAATGGGAATACTAATGCATGCTGTTACAACTAATTGTGAATGGTATTATATGTCACTAACCCAAACTGTCATGGCATAATGCAAAACAGAGTACAACAGGAAAGTCGGGTTCCAGCGGACCCACCTCTCCCACCTCAGCTGGCGAGTGCACCTGGCACTAGTGCCGAGTCCGGACCCTCCTCCGGTGGCCCTGTGCCACCTGCGGGTGGAAGTGCTGCAAGGGATTGGGCTCGCCTCTGCAAGTGTGACCGGAGGAGAACCACCACTCACCCTCCGTAGTGTCCGGACTGTGGTGCGTAGGGAGATTCGGGACTCTATTCTCGAGCCCCTACGCCAGCTCAAGGCACGGGTGGCGCAACTAACGGGCATGCCTGTTGCCCCGCCTACACAGCCCCCAGCACAGCCCCGTCCTGGGCAGTGAAGGAACAGTGGCAACTGCCTATGGGTGGGGATATCAGTTCCACTGTTGCCATCTGTGGGCTCATGGGCTCTGGATATCCAAACCTCCGTCCCTGTCACTTGTGTAACCCCCCCACACATGTCATACACCGCCCCTGTATGCGTCTTGTTTGTCTTGTCTGTTTACCTACCCAACCTACCTCCCCAGCTGTACTGACTTCCTTCACCTGACATACCACTCTCACCTGAAAAAAAAAAAAAGGGCACTCTGTACCCACAAAAAAATTACGCCCTATACATAGTTGCCCATTCTGCACACATGTCTACTGGACATGGAACCTATCAATTACAATTGGCTGTACAACAAGTATTATTGTTGTCCTAACACCTCTCTCAGGGGTGGAAGGTTTCAAATGTCACACCAAATTACATACATATGCACAGCTGTTGCTGATGAAGAAATGGGCAGCTATGGGCCTTACCCACATCCCTCCTGCACATCCCAAGCTTGTTTCCCTACTGTCTTACCCTCTTTTTGACCCCTTTTTCACCACTTTCCTGTCTCCCCATTTTCTTTTCTTTCAAAGAAAATAGCGCGGGTGTGCGCAAGAGTAAGCACGTTTAAGCGGTTGTAAGCGGGTGTGCGCTTGTGTGCGTGGAGCTAAACGCCAGTGTGCATGCGTGAGCTCCACGCAAACCAGCGCTAACCCGTTTACAACTGCTTAAAAGTGCCTTAGTCACTTTGATTGACAGGCCCTGTACTCAGTTCAAAAGCAAAATAAAATCCCACTGTCAGTCCCGAACCCAGGAAACAGTAGTCTGCATGACTTACCACTAAGCCATGACTCTTATACAAGAACATTGTGCTAAAATAAATATATCATGTAATAGTAGGAATGAATGTAAAGGGAATATAGATGTGTAGTACACAAAGTATGCCATTTAGAATTACTATCAAAACTAGTGGATTTCCATAATAGTAGTGTGTGAACAGAAACAGCCATGCTAATTGGAAGCTAGTAGGTAATAATGTCACTATAGCACCTTGCAAGCCACACACATACTCACAGCAGGATAAGCACTGCCCATACCCCACAACCTCTTACAGGAACACATCTGGACTAAGTAATAAAATATGTGGAGCAAAGGACCAAAACCAGGGACACATTACAAATAATGTTACAACAAACGCAGGCAGTTCAGAGAGTAACAGGGTCTGCACTTTGTGGGATGTTTGGAAGGGTATGCAGTCTGAAACTTGAATATTTGTCACTATATTCTGACTTGAGCCCAGAGTGACTTGCCAGAAAAAGGTGTGCATGAGATATTGACCAAAATATGAGGCAGAAATGTGGACAACCTGCAAATATCTGTACACATGACGGGTCTGACACCACCATATTTGAATAGTTAAGAGCCTAGACATAGCAACAGTGAATGACTTACAGGGATGCCCCACAGACCCCATGTGAAATGTACAGACAGTAGGCAGAAAGGTGTAACACATGCAACGGTAACTATGGAGTCCTGAAAGTATTCATCACTTGCATGGCAGAAAAAGTGTAGTAATACATATGCTCATGCTAACCCACAGTCACAACTGCAGCATACCAGACATTTTAATGGGTGTGCCCCACTGATATGTACCATTCCATGAGGCACATAACAGATGAACCTGAAAGTCTCTGGGGCCTGCTCAGCAGCATACTCAAATACCCTAATAGATGTCAAGGCCCACACCATGGCCAGAGCACACTGCATGCTGTAACACCCTAGCAGATATAGCAAGCATTCCAAGGTGTGAATATACATGGAAAATAGGAAAGCTACAGCAGCACACTACAGTCAGGACACCTAGCAGGCATACAAGTAATGACTGTAAAGGGCAACTATTGAAGCCTTAGCAACAAAGTGCAAGCAAAAGTGAAAGGAAAGCACACACACACATTAACAGTAGTAGTAGTTGTAGGTGTCAGTGTATATACACAGTTAGTACAGGAAACTGAAGAAATGAATGGAGGAATGTTAATCTACAACACACCTGGAAATATGAGAGAGATACCAACCTTTACACTCACAGAACATTGTCCACAGAATAACAGTCCCTGCCCTTAAAATCTGAAAGGGCTACACCTATCTCACATACCTTTTTATAGCACTGTTCTGAAATCACAGTGAGAACTGCAATCAGTACACAACTGGCTGCATGCAATTAGCAAATGCTGGCTAACAATTGGTGCAGAGGCCATCACATGGGCATATACAGATACCTACAAAAGTATGCTGTACTCCCAGTCCACACATGCAATACTTCCATTGCACCCTGACAAGGACGTGAGAGACAGAGAGAGAGAGAGAGAGAGAGACAGAGACAGAGACAGAGACAGAGAAAACTGCAATTAAGCAGACACAAACAAATTGTTCAGCAACAGCTACCTGAAAGCTGACAACTGGGAAGTGGAGCAGCAGGACAGAGAACCAGACAGCAACACAGGCAGCTGTGACAAACACAGGTAATGTAAAGTAATACTATAAAGGTCTACATACTGTGAACCCTCCATATGTGTCATTGGTCTGTATCCATATGTATATGAAGATGTGTAAAGGGCAGGGGACATACAGCAGCTATCAGTGAAGGCTGTACATACATTTGTATGTGAGAGCATCTATGTGCACATATCAATGTTGGTTGATTGTAGGTTGTAGTGCCATGTACAAAGTAGGTTTCACAGTTATGTATGTTTAGCAGTATGTTAGTGTGTGTATACAGTATGGTAGACAAATATGTTGATATACCTGTCTAACATATGGATACGTATGTATGTCAACATATGTATGTGTGTGTATATATATATATATATATATATATATATATATATATATATATATGATATGCATATATGTATACATACATAGAGAGAGAGATGTAGGAATACATAGACAGATGTAGATAGAATATTGTACAAACATATCTATGTAATGCACACATACAGATATAGATATATGTAGATACATATACATAGACAAACTGATCTGACTATCTACAGGTATGACTGTATATGACGACCTGCAACACAGCCTGTCCCAGCCCCTCTGTCACTCACACCCCATCTGTGCCCCTCCACATCTATAGCAATATATGTACATCAATATATATATGTGTATATGTATACGGACATATATACATATATATATATATATATATATATATATATATATATATATACATATAGATATATCTATATACATATATATATATATATATATATATATATATATATATATATAGAGAGAGAGAGAGAGAGAGATGTATATAAATTCTGAGTGAGGCACATGTGTACAGATGTATTGCAACAGGTGCCTGGTGACAAAGGCATGGAGTGAACCCCAGTGTCATAACCGGAGTACCATACCACATTCCAGATCACCTACACCAGTAACCACCAGATATGTGATTGGCTGCCCACCACTGCATGTGTCAGGGGTGAACAGGGTCATAAATATGTACAATAGTGGCCCCAGTGATATTCACAGTGGCACACTATCCCTGGAATACCTGCAAATGGTATGTGTCAGCGGACATGGTGTGTCAGCTATGGACATGTAGGTCAGTGTACCCCTCCACACCACATAATGGATGCCATGGTATGGACCTCACATGACAGCTACAGATATGGAGAAGGACACAGTGACATGTACAACACTGTCACAATGCACTCAAACACATTACCAATGCACAGTGACTGACAACACCACAGAGTACACATATGCTACCCACATAGAGGTTACCACTCCCGGATTTACATATGTAAGTCACACCCATGACAGATGTCCAACAACCATAGTAACACCTCACACCATCCACAACCTAAATGTCTGCTGTGTGTCGTCCGTGCCACTGCAATAGAGTGCACATGTGGAGGTAAGAGTTCCTACCCACAGATAAGACATACCCTGCAATAAACCACACAGTGTTAAGAAGCAAGACTCCCCATGAGTACATGTCACACATACCCCTGCTGAATGTTAGTCAGATAGGTAATATACCACATGAGTCACCCTGTGTAACTGTGTGACAGCAGCAGGTACCATCACACCACATGTGTCACAATGGTCAGGGTAGCAGAACATTACGCTGCTGTAGTCCCAGGGGCAATAGCATATTGTATAGTATTGTATTGTAATGTAATGTATTGTGTTGTATTGTATTGGTATGTTGAGGTGCCTCCTTCGTGGAGTGGAACCACTGCTGCTGTGTGCCAGTGTACAGGTACATATCCTGTAGTCAGGCTAGTGTTACATAGCACTTCTATATGTGTGTTTAGCTCCTGTCAGAGTTTATGTAGCATGCAACTGGGGATACCATCAGGTCCCATTCATGTTGTGTATTCTGCTGTCCTGAGGGTGGCTCTCACCTGGACATCTATGATGACAGGGAGGTTACAGTCAGCTGGGATAACTATGTCTTATTTTGGGGGAGAGGGTGGGGTGACACCTGAACTGAACCTGTCTGCCGCAATGTGGTCGATATCTGTGGTGTCAGTGAAATATTTGTTGTTGTGTACTAACTATGGGCATAGAGGATGGATCCTGACCAGGTTGCTAACATAACTGAAGAAGGCCTTCTGGTTATCTGTAGTGTCCCTCTTGATTTCCCTCTCAAAGTTGCCCATGGATTTTGTATGATGGAAAATAGATCCTTACTAGTGCTGCTCAGACATGCCCTCCCTTTATGGAATTATGCTCTGTCTTGCCGTAGCTTCCATCTTCTGTAATACAATCTGTCTATGGCTGGGGTCCACCAGACAGGATGCTGTCCCTTTGTGGAGAGTGTCTTGGTCATATATGGAATTGCATGATCCATGCATTCTCAGAGATGTCTGTAGAAAGCAATTGTGTAGGGGTCAGCATTGTGGGTTGTATCTGCCACTGGCCCAGTGGGCTGAAAGGATACCATGTCACTGTTACAAAGTGTAAAGTTTGTATCTGTAATGTTATGCACTATAGTCGTTTGTGCTGGTGGTGGAGGTGGGATATGTATATCCAGGGCAATCAGTCTGTGGTCAGCTCACAGTAGTTGATGATGTAGGCCATACAGTACCTAGATACAAACCCCCAGAGTGAGGAGGTGCTCTTGACCTGAATCAGTGTTCTGACTGCTGGGGTTTGGTAGTATGTCGTATGGAGTATGCCAGGTACTGTTGCACAGTTGCTGGCTGAGCACTGATACCTGGCCATCTACATGTGTATCCACCAATAGACAGACAGATGCTACATATGTGAGATATGTCGTATCATAACAGTCGAGTAGCATGTGTAGTATGTGTGCCAAATTCTGCTGACATATATTGCTGATACCAGGTTATTTTCTTTCTCAGGTACATGGCCCACCCACGGAATCCCACCTACTCCACAGCTGAGGATGAGGAGATACACCAGAGCCTGGTGCGGGATTATGCAATACTCTTTTCCCGCACCAGCCAGAATCAGCAGGAGAGGGATGCACTGTGGCAAGACCTTGTCCGTCGGGTAAATGACACAGGCACGCATAATAGGACATATGAGCAGGTACGACATCACTGCAGTGATTTAATCAGACATGTCCGTCAGCGTGCGTCAGATATCCACAGGCAACAGGTCGCCACAGGTGGTGGGGTGGCTACACATCCCCCACTCACCAGACTGGAGGGATTACTCATGAGTGTAGTGGCTCCAGTCCGCCAGCAACAACAACAGCAGCAGACATGCATTATGATGGAGGCTGGAGCCACGCAGCAGCAAGACAGTGAATGTGCAGATAATATGCCATATGTATAGTTGACTGTTGTGTACACTGGTAGTTAATGCATGTGTGAGGTGTGTCCTTGGTTTGTAGCTGTCACCATAGTATTTAATGTGCAAGTGTGATATCCTCAATATTAGCAGCTGACCTGTGAAAGGCGACTGTTGTACTACTGACCTGTATCATACTCAGTAACAATGGCACAGTCGTGCCCACTGACATTAGTTTCTTCACGTCTGCAGGACCCTCTGGTATAACAGCAATGCAGCCTTTCCATGCTGGTGAGTGTGTATTAACAATTCCTGTAATAGTGTTGATAGTAATAGTACTATTTGGCTCACTTAGTAGTGCTCTTTGTATGCATGTAGGTGTGTCTGTGTCTGTGTGTTGATATCACGCATACTGAGTAATGTACAATTGTGTGAAACTGTGTGCATGTGTGCATGTGTGCACCTGTGCATGCGTGCTTGTGTGCATGTGTGCACGTGTGCATGTGTGCACCTGTGCACGTGTGCATGTGTGCACCTGTGCACATGTGCACCTGTGCATGTGTGCACGTGTGCATGTGTGCACCTGTGCATGTGTGCATGTGTGCACCTGTGCACGTGTGCATGTGTGCACCTGTGCATGTGTGCACGTGTGCATGTGTGCACCTGTGCATGTGTGCATGTGTGCATGTGTGCATCACTGGTAATGTGTAGCCATTGTAAACTGTGTTTCCTGTTTCCCTCCCACAGGTTCTGTTGCTGCTCTGGTGTCATGTAGCAGGGAACCTGAATCAGGTGCCGTGGGTACTGGTAATGATGACATCTGTGTAATGGCACAGGAAAGTATGCCAGGGTCCGCCTTTGGTCAGCCGATTGACAGTACACAGCTGTCGACCCCATCAATGCGCACAGTTATCCTGCCAATACACCCTTTGTCACCAATGCCCCTAGGTGATGGACAGCATACAGTGGGCATTGACCAGGGTCATGTGGTATCTGTGGCACATGCCTCCCCACACAGCAGCCATGGGCATGGCCCAGAGATGGTACCACACAGACAGATGCCCAGGGGTTCTCGTGGGAGCATCCGTGGGCGTACTGCCCCTGTCAGACGTGCCCACAGAGGTCTTACAACCTCAGCTATGTTTTGGGCTGTCATGCAGGCACAGTCACGTACAGACAGGGTCTGAGGGAGCTGACAGCATGTCGCACAGCCATGACTGACAGTATGCGTGACATTGCGGCTGCCATCCGTGATTTCACCGATGTCATAGACAGATGTTGTGGGGACATATTAGACCAGTTCCACAACTACATGTCCATGAGCCAGGGCGATGGTGGGCAGTTGAGGCGTCGATGTGGCCGTATGCCAGCAACAGCAGCAGCTGGCAGTTGTCGTGGACGACAGCAGGGCTGTGGCTGCCCCCGTAGTGCCAGCAGCAGCCCCAGCAATGCTGGGTCTGTGCTGTCACCAGACCGCCCCAGGAAACCACGTGCACGTGGCTCTGGCCAGGCCTGACAGGGATCTGTGTCCAGTCAACGAACACCTGCTTCTGATGACAGTACCCATTTTGGGTTGGTACAGGATATGGTCCGTAGCACCCCTGCAAGGCTCAGGTACCGTGTCCATGGCCAGAGACACTGATCTGTATGACCTGGCAGGTACAATCTGTGGCTGTCCACAAACACCAGTATATGGCAGCCATGAGCTGGAACTGTGTGCATCCATACACACATGCGAATTGACAACACCTAGGGCTACCGCATACATGCACACACTGCATCAACATTGCCCCACCTTCTACTGCTGTCCCTCACCAACACACATACACATACATGTCAATTGATGGTATCAGTGGCTGACTCAGGCATACCAAGTTTACACCCTGTGCATATGATGAAACTGTGCCACCTCCTGCAATCTGTAACAACTGTGCAGGTACAGGTTAACATGTTGCTGATGCACAGGGTGACCGCATAGATGTGTAGTAATAGTATCATGTTGTTAACAGTACTGTGTGCTGAATTAATTGTGGGTATATTACAGCATGTCTGATGCAGTAAGTGTGTGATTGTCATGTCCTGTTGTCTACACCCATGGTAAGTACCATAGTGTATCATCTGCACATGTTGGCATACTGGTGGTAATGATGTCAACAGAAGGCTACATACATAGGTAGCACAGGGGATAATGTAATGAATGTAGTAATACACTATGATGGACAAGTAAATTGCAAGTGGCATGTTGCCCACACTAGACTCTGCAATGCAGATGTTTGAGGATGTTGATATGTGTGCAGTACTACATGACTGGTACAGGACACACAGGAGCACCCTAGCACTGCATGCTCACATCTCATACCATGCTAGACAGCCCCAACACACATAACTAACTGTCACAGGAGGGAGAGTCCCCATATATGTCAGGGATACTGTGGTGGCAGGCCAGGTAGCATACATCCTACTAAGTATGGAACCACTGAGTGAAGGCTCAGTGTCTGTTATTTGACATGTGTATTACTGCATGTATGAGCACATGGGTTTCCATCCAGTTATTGTACATCCTGACAGTACATGGTCTGTACACTTGTGTGCACTGAGACTGGACCCTAGCCATCTGACCCATGTATTTCCATGTACATGTGCATAGTGCCTGCATATTTGCAGTGTTACCTACTGGAACTGGTACAGCTTGTTTGTTGTACAATGGACTACATGCAGCCCTGTTTACTGTAGCTTTGTTTGCATGCATGTTTGCTTGCAATTACCCTGGAATACTGATCACACCTGCAATGCATAGTTATAGAGCTTCTGTGGACTCCTAGTGCCATCTGCATAGCTTACTATATGTATGTCCATGTCCCACTTGACAGGATGTCACTGTTTGTCCTGTTCACATGTACATTGCCTGTGACACAGTGCATATGACTTACCTGGCATGTGTCCACGTGAGCAGTCATATATGCTACTGCTAACTAATCACAGGCACTACACCTTCACATATTCATCTTCTGTTGAACTACCTGCTTCACTAGGGACGGCCTGCACCTGTCACCCCTGGGCTTTCAGATATTGGCAAAGGCTCTTGCTACCCACATAGTGCCTATGTTAGGCAAGGCTCAAATGACAAACCACCTTCATAGGTATCACAAGGGATAAGAAACTAAGAGTAATGCTACCCAACGCCAGAAGTCTAAACCTCCAGATGCATGCACCCAAAACACTCCTTGGCATGGAGAACATCGATATCTGTGCAGTAACAGATGCCTGGTTCAGGGCTACTGAGAGCACACCAGCACTACCAGGTTTAACCTGGTTGATTTCTTTGAAACAGTCACCAAGGCCATTGACGAGGGGAAGGTGGTTCACGCAGCCTACCTGGACCTTGCAAAAGCCTTCACAACAATACCCCACTTGGGCATTCTAGAGAAGCTCACCAGCTTAAATATAAGCCCCTATGTCACTAGATGGATTGCACAGTGGCTCAAGGACAGAACCCACATGGTTAGAATTGCTGGAGCCATGCCAGACTCCAAACCAGTTACGAGTTGTGTCCCACAAGGCTCAGTCCTGGGACCTCTCTAGTTTGGTATATATTTATTGGAGGTACAGGCCAACACGGACGGACTGTGGCTGACCAAATATGCAGATGACTGCGAACTGGCCACCATAATCGACTTTCCAGCTGACACAAGCATCTTCCAAAGGGGCATCATAGAAACAGACAACTTGTGCCAGAGCCATGGCCTTCAGCTGAACAGTGTTTAGAAAGGGGAATGTGCATCCTGTAGTCTGTTCACCTAGTTGCCAAAAACACACACTAACCCCCCCTCAGCCAAAATCACACACTTGCCATTTGCAGGATTCAAACCCCTATCTGACTATGTTATGACACTTGAGACGGACACATTAGCAGAGTGTGCTATTCACATTACTGGGAGGTTTCTCTTCTCTTGCTGTACTTATAGGGTGCTGACATCATCAGTGTTTAGAAAGGGAAATGTGCATCCTGTAGTCTGTTCTCCTAGTTGCCAAAAGGGACATTTCCCTCACACACAAACTAACCCCCCTCAGACAAACACACACACTTGCAGGATTCAAACCCCTACATAACTATGTTATGACAATTGAGACGGACGCATTAACGGAGCGCACTATTCGCATTACTGGGAGGTTTCTCTTCTCCTGCTATACTTATAGAGTGCTGACATCATCAGTGTTTAGAAAGGGAATTGTGCATCCTGTAGTCTGTTCACCTAGTTGCCAAAAGGGACATTGTCCTCACACACACTAACCCCCTCAGCCAAAAACACACCCTTGCCATTTGCAGGATTCAAACCCCTATCTAACTATGCTATGACACTTGAAACGAACACATTAGCAGAGTGTACTATTCACATTACTGGGAGGTTTCCCTTCTCTTGCTGTACTTATAGGGTGCTGACATCATCAGTGTTTAGAAAGGGTAATGTGCATCCTTTAGTCTGTTCTCCTAGTTGCCAAAAGGGACATTTCCCTCACACACAATTACCCCTCTCAGGGGGGCACACACACTTGCAGGATTCAAACCCCTACCTAAGTTATGACACTTGAGACGGACGCATTAGCGGAGCATGCTATTCGCATTACTGGGAGGTTTCTCTTCTCCTGCTATACTTATAGAGTGCTGACATCATCAGTGTTTAGAAAGGGAAATGTGCATCCTGTAGTCTGTTCTCCTAGTTGCCAAAAGGGACATTTCCTTCCACACAAATGCACACACACTAACCCCCCTCACACAAACACACACACTTGCTGGATTCAAACCCCTACCTAACTATGTTATGACACTTGCGACGGACACATTAGCAGAGCGAGCTATTCGCATTACTGAGAGGTTTTCCTTCTCCTGCTATACTTATAGAGTGCTGACATCATCAGTGTTTAGAAAGGGGAATGTGCATCCTGTAGTCTGTTCTCCTAGTTGCCAAAAGGGACATTTTCCTCACACACACTAACCCCCCAGAGACAAACACACACACTTGCCATTCGCAGGATTTAAATCCCTATCTAACTATGTTATGACACTTGAGGTGGCCACATTAGCAGAGTGCGCTTTTCGCATTACTGGGAGGTTTCTCTTCTCCTGCTGTACTTATAGAGTGCTGACATCATCGGTGTTTAGAAAGGGGAATGTGCATCCTGTAGTGTGTTTTCCCACTTGCCCAAAGGGACATTTTTCTCTCACACACACACACACACACACACACACACACACACACACACACACACACACACACACACACACACACACACACACACACACACACACACACACACACACACACACACAGCATTTGCAGGATTCAAACTCCTACCTAGTTATGTTATGATACTTGTGACGGACACATTAGCAGAGCGCGCTATTCGCATTACTTGGAGGATTTCCTTCTCCTGCTATACTTATAGAGTGCTGACATTATCGGTGTTTAGAAAGGGGAATGTGCATCCTGTAGTGTGTTTTCCTAGTTGCCAAAAGGGACATTTCTCTTCCACAGACTTATACACACACCAACCCCACTCACTCACACACACACACACACTGAGCATTTGCAGGATTCAAACCCCTACCTAACTATGCTATGATACTTGTGACAGACGCATTAGAGGAGCACGCTATTCGCATTAGTGGGAAGTTTCTTTTCTCCTGCTGTACTTATAGGGTGCTGACATCATCGGTGTTTAGAAAGGGGAATGTGCATCCTGTGGGGAGGCAGACACCAAGCACACTCTGGCTTAGCTGTCATTCCCTAGGGCAAACAGCCTAGTGTTGACCTCTACACCCATATGTTTATTTGTCAAATGCACATTATTTGTTGCTGGTAGACTGTTTGCACATCTTTATTGCCATAGCATTCCCTGTTTGTATGAACAACTTGTGCATCTGTGGAAGATGTTTGCATATGGGAGGGATCCACTATATCACATATGTCTCTGTAGTCATTTAACTGTGTGCACTGGGCAGACTGCTATAATGTGGTTGGTTCCTGGGATAACACATAAAAATACCAGATATGTGTGTCCAACTGCTAAACTGAGATTTGGCCTAAGTGTGTGAGCATGCCCAGTTCAGCCTTCCCATGGCATGTTGTCTGACATATGTCTCATTTATCAAAGTGTGTGAGCATACCCAGTGTGAGCATTCCATATGTGGGACTCTGCAGCCCACCACCTTTGTGGATGAGTGTGAACTTCAACAAATATCACCCGTTTATGGTTGTGTGTTGTGTGTCATGTTGTGTAGTTACTGTACAACTGCTTTGTGTGTGAACACAACAGGATTATACTGTGCCTGCAGTGTTTGCATGGGATACTTTGCATACAGTTGTCAACATCCTTTCACACTGACCTAACACTGTAGTACTGTATAGTGTACTGGTAGTACTTTGACTGTGGTGGACAGTATCCTGGGCTTTAGTGCTATCACTGCTTTACATTTCGATAGTGAGCACAACAGCCTGGTTAGGGGCCAGTTGTGTACATCTGACCATGTTGCATTCTGTTCAGATGTGAACTACTTAAACCAGGCTTGTCCAACATTGGTAGTGTATTCCACAACATAGGTGTACATTTGCAAACACTAGTGATGTGCCCTAGTCCATGTCTAATGCTAGTTGGAGAGTGTGTTTGTCCTTCAACACACATTGTAAGTGGAGTTTGCCATGACATATGTCATGGTTAGTATACTGTGCCTCTGTCTACCTGTGACATGACAGTGATACCCAGGATAAAGCTACCATCTCCCATCCACTCATCAAGATTCCTATTGAGGAAGATTGATAAGTGACTCTATGGGTAGCCTGTACTGGGGGTTCACTCATGGGCGGGGGTGGCTTCTGTGTTATGGATCATGCAGTACAGCTTGTCCTATGTAAGACAGTGCTGGGGTTCAGGTCTCTCATGTGCATAGCTCACTGCCATTCAGATTGTACAAGGTGCAGCATGTTTATTGATACCAGCAACACAGGCAACACATGGCATCTGTGCAAGCTATTTGATACTCCTGGTGAGGTACTGTTGAGGACTTTACAGTTGATGGAGATGTCTGCTGAGGTACATCCCACAGGGGCTATTGTAGTCAATTGTACCGCTGATGAAGGATGACTGCAGAGCCACAATGACCTCCCCTTATCTAGATCTGACAACCTTCATAATTAGGTGGGTATATGGTATGTTTCTGTAAACACTACAGCACATGTGTGTCCAATGCAGGATATCTATCACCTTGTGTCCCCAGGTCTCTCATTACATGTTAACTACATAATGGGTTAACACCTATGTGGTAATTGGTGGGCACTTACTGTAATATCCACGGGGATTGACTATACACGTTTCTGCAATTAGCTTGCTGACATGGCTATGGCACCAGTTGTCTGTTTCTATGTGGCCCTTTTGTGGGATGCTTGTGTCAGCTGGTAGATCATATGTGGTGAGCAGTTTGTAGTCCTCTGCAAACATGTTCGGACACAGTCCTTCCATGTTTGCCTGTACCTATGGGACATATATACCAGACGAGGGAGATCCCAGGACCAAGCCTTGTGGGATGCCAGTTATATCTGGTTTGTAGTCTGACATGGCTGCAACATGTCTGACCATGTCTGTTCTGTCCTTGGTCTGGTTTGCAACCCCTCTACTGACATAGGGGTTTATATTTAAGCTGGTGAGCTTATCTATAATGAACACGTAGGGTATTGTATCGAAGCCTTTGCAAGGTCCAGCTACGCTGTGTGGACCACATTGCCCTCATCAATGACCTTAATGACTGTTTCCATTGAGTCAAACATGTTTAGGGGCAGGATCTGCACTTAAGAAAGCCACACTGGGTAGGGTCCTGTGTCAGTAGGTCCCCAATATCTTTATGTCTGTGGTACATGCTGATCCTTTCCATAGCTGTGCAGACCGAGCTTCTCAGGATTCTGGGGTAGTAGTTTTCAGTATCCATTCAGGCAACACCTTTGTTGAGAAGGACCACTGTTGTTGTACACTGCTCTTTGGGTACATATTCTGTGGTAAGGCTGACATTGAGCAGTAGTGTGGTTTGGCATTCCATTCATCTTGGAGTCCATGTTGCCCTAAGCCCAGGACACCATCTCATACCATTGCTGCTGTGTGTTTTGCTTTGTAGATGTTGGCTGTTACCTCAGCATCTGCAATGTCAGGGGGCCAGCAGTCTGCTGGGATAGATATTCTGCATTCGGGGGGGGGGGGGGTTGCACTGCACCTGTCAGGATATATGTTGGCAATATGTGTGTGTGTGTTTGTGATATTTGTGTGATTCAGAGCATATCTGTGAATCCCCAACATGGTTCCTACCATCAGTTGTGAAAGCCTTGGGATTATCCTTAGTGTCCTGTAAAATTTGTATCTTCATAGGTTCATAGGTTCATACTAGGCTATCCACCCTAGGGCATTTGTTAGCCTAGCCAGAGTGTGTGTGGCTTTTGCCACCCCTTGCTATGTGAATATTATGGCCATTTATGATTTTCTTTGCTGTGCCTCTGTCTGGACATGACACAGTGAAGACCCCCAGTGTAACTCTACAATCATCCATCCACTTGGCAAGATTCCTGTGGAAGAGTGTCAGTGAGGGGCTCTGCCTAACATGGAGTGGGATTCTGGTCCAGGGTGTGAGGAGCCTCTGGATTATGTATCTGTCCCACCAGCACATCCTATTTCATTATTTGTTGAGGTTGACATCTGTCACTCTCACAGCTCCGATGGATTTGAGTTTTCTGGGGTGGAGCATGTCCATTACTCCTGTGTTGGGCATGGCCTTCTACAACAGGCATGCAATGCCTCTGTGTAGGCAGTATGTGACTGCATTCAGCTGGGTGTCTACAGCCAGGCAGCATATGACATATATTTGAGACCCTTTATCCTCTTGGTGAGATACCTTTGAGGTCTTTCTAACTGCTGCAGGTGTCAGGTAAGGTACATCCCATATGAGACATTGTACTAGATTATGGGTGTGATTAGAGAACAGTATAGGGGCACAATGACCTCTGTTGACGTAGATGTGAATCCTTTCCTGATACGGTGTCAAATGTAGACAGTCTTCCTAGCCACATTGGCAATGTGGGTGTCACATAATAGGTTACTGTCCACTTGTGTCCCTAGGTCCCTGGTTACTCCTTCCATACATAATAGTTTACCACCTATGTGGTAATTTGTGGTACCTTGTTTGGTATTTGGTGGGACATTCATACTGTCCAGTGTCTTCAGGAGGGCTGGGTGGGGTTCCTGTGTGTGAGAGTGTGGTCTGTAGCATGCTACAGACTGTACAGCAGTCTTGCCTACAGTTAGTTGCACATGGGTGGACTCCAATGCCTTGTGCATTGTCAGTTATCTGGACGTATGGGTGTCTGCTGAATATGGATACTCACCCTCCTTTTATGTTTTGTTCCAGGTTTTGGGGCCATGACACATGATACGTGGTATAACCTGGTAGTGCTGGTGTGCTGTCAGGAGGCTTGCAGCAGGTTTCTGTCACTGCACAGACATCGATGTTCTCCATACTGGGGATGGCCTTGGGAGCATGCATATTGGGGTTTACACATCTGGCATTGGTCAGCATTACCCTTATGTTTCTTTCCACTTATGTTTTCTAGGGTGATGGGTCAGTCTTTTCAGCCTTGCCTACAAAAGGCTCTATAGAGGTGGCAAAGGCCTTATCCAATATTCAGATGCCCAGGGGTAACAGGTGCAAGCCATCCCAAGAGCAGCTGCGTGGCTTGTCAAGCATGGCATCCCAAGCAGACAGACATTGGATCCCCTTGGAATGACACCAGTAAGTGTGCCACTTGCTATGACTGATCATTCCGTGTTTGTACTGTGGCATTATTCTTGGTAAGGGTAGGATGCTGCAAACGGTGAGTGTCATACCGGCCTGGACTACATAATCAGAGAGCTCATCTATGTCTCTTTTCATGTAGTCTAGGGAGGTACATCTCAGGTCATTCACACCAGCATGGACTATGACTGCATCATATTTCTACTTGCTTTGGAGTGACCTGCATACTTCTGTTATGTGGCGTATTGTGGCAGCCTACAGGCAGCTTACTGTACCCTTTCCCTTGTTCAGTCTGGTGTGCGGGACAGCAGTGTGTCTGACTATGGAGTCACCTATTACAACTGTATCAGGCATGTTGTTTCTCCTTCTGGCCTGTGACTGTTTGGCACACCAGCTTTGTGTACTATGTGTTGCATGTGCTATGTTTGGAGGTTGTTTGATTGGGTGTCTGCTTTAGAGGCCTCTGTTTGTGTGTTGTGTTTGTAATTTGTGCCTCCGGGAATGCTTTTCTGTGTTTATGTCTTTGGTTTGCAGTTGTGATAGGTCTATGTGGGACTGTGTTTGTGGTATGTGTGGTTACCTTCTCCTCCTGACTAGTTTTGGGAGTACTGAGTTGAGGGAGCACAGCCTCCAGTTTGGACAGATGGTTGCATCTCTCACATATATTTGTATTTCTTGGGTGGAGTTGGGGGTTGTCTGCATACTTGGGGCAGGTGTAACATTGCCTCAGGATTCACAGATTCAACTTGTTGTGGCTGGCCTTAGTGGATTGTATGTGTGGACAGATTTTATTGCCATACTACTGATCAGTGATTACTTCATTGTTTATGTTTGCTCTATCATGTAGTAGCTTCCTCATTCTCTTGCATGGTTTGGTTATGGCTGGTGTCCACCATGCCAGATGCCTGCATGTATGGCATTGTGTCTTGTTTTAATTTAGGATTGCATAATCCAAGCATTCCTGGCAGTGTTCATGGAATGGCTGTATTACAGGTTCTGAGGTGTGGCCCATATTTTGCACCTGCACAGGACCTTTAATGGATTCCACATCAGTTTGGAGGAGTGCAAATATTGCTTTACACATGTTTTCCACTGTGGTTTTCTGGCCAGGGACTGTGGTCAGGATTTGTATATCCAGTGTGATTACTCTATGGTCTGGTTTTACCAGTGAGCAATACACTTCTCGTCTTGCCATCCAGTACCCATGTTGCTGATTATCACATCCAGTATGCTTACCCCTCTTGTGGGAGTGGTACGTTGTTCCTGGGCCTTTTGGTTTATGGATTCTATGAACTTTTGTCCTACACTGTTGGAGATAGTATAATGCTCCCAGTCTATGCCTGGGTATTTTCAGTCACCCAATATAATGTGGTTTGGAGGACTTGATATATTCATGTATTCCAGCATAGGCCAGGTGCAGTTCCTGGTGTTGGGACAGTAGTCTGTAGCAGGCTATAAACTGGGGGGCAGTTTTAGCCACTGTTACTTGACCATGGCTAGTCCATGCTGCTTTTTGTTGTGGTACCAATATGGGGGTGTGGTTATCCTTGACAATTCTTGCTAGTCACTCTCCTTTTGTAGCTTGTTCCATGTTTCGAGGCTGTACAGCACAGTATGAGGTGTAACCTGGTAGTCTTAGGGTGCTGTTGTGAGCCTTAGCTCAGTTTTCTGTTACAGTGCAGATATCACCATTCTCCATACTGGGTGAGTTTAGACTGCATGCATCTTGCTGTTTCGACTTATCCCTTATCTTATTCTTATCCCTTCTGATACCTATGGAGATAGGTTTGTGTTTTGAGCCTTACCTATTCAGGGCACACTGTGGGTAACAACAGCCTTTGCCAGTATCCATACGGCCTGCACTGACAGGTGCATGCCAGTCCTAGCAGGTGGTGCATCATGTCATGCTCAGCATGTCATCCCAGACTGGCACACATTGGATCCCTTTTGACTAACTGCGATACTTCCGTCAATTATTGCACTTGATCATCTCATTGTCATGTTGTGGCATGATGCTTGGTGAGGATAGGATGTTAGTCAGGGTCCTCAGGTGTGCATATAGTACATAGTGTTACATTACTTAACACATAGAATTCATGCCTCAGGTGGTGCTGCAGGGCTGCCTCTGTCGGATGCGCATATTACACTTCCCTGTA
This sequence comes from Protopterus annectens, assembly GCF_019279795.1. Lineage (NCBI taxonomy): Eukaryota > Metazoa > Chordata > Ceratodontiformes > Protopteridae > Protopterus > Protopterus annectens. The sequence goes on along the minus strand of NC_056741.1, from coordinate 242,661,177 downwards.
CATGTTTGAGAGCAGGTTGTGTCATGTTAGGCATCCCTGTTACTATATGAGTGAGTCAGAGAGGGGTATCATTCCCAGGGTTCCTACTGAGCCAGTGTATGTGCTATGCATTGCCTCTTTGCCAAGGCCAGGGCATACTGGGCACGCCTCCTTCTGCCTACTGGGGCAGGCTCAGGTTGTTCCTCCTCCAAGTCACGCTCTGCCTGTGATGGCCTTGGCAATGGTGGGGCTGTTTGGCCCGGCCCTATGCTGGTCCTGCTGCAGCTGTTTTTGCAAGATCATATTATGTAGCATAGCACATACCATGACAATTTGGGTACATGTAGTTGGTGTGTACTGCAAGGCTCCACCAGATGTGTCCAAACACCGGAACCGTGACTTGAGCAGCCCAAACACACGCTCTATTACATTACGTGTTTGTGCGTGTGCCTCATTATGGCGTTCCTGTTCAGGTGTGTGTGCGTTTCTGATGGGTGTCATCAGCCATGGCTCCAGTGCATAACTGCATCCCCCACTAGGTGTCCATGCGGGATGTCCCCATTGACAAATGTCTGGTACAGCTGTGTCAAATGCCAGATGTGGGAATCATGGTAGCTCCCAGGACAGCCAGCACACACATTCATTATTATGCCCTGGGCATCACACATGACCTGGCAGTTGATGGAGGGGAAGCCTTTGCGGTTGATGTATGCCCTACCCCGCTCACCGGCTGGTGCTTTGATGCGTATGTGTGTGCAGTCTATTGCACCCACTACCTCAGGGTATTCCGCTATTTGCTGGAAGAGACGCATATTGCTGGCCAATACCTCACGGGCACTGGGGAAATATACATGATCACCGACATGTGCTGACATGGCATCCAGGAACTGGTGCAGTACCCTGGAGGCTGATGCCTGTGATATCCCCATCATATCACCAGTTGGTCTCTGGAAGGTACCTGTTGCTAGTATTCTTAGGACAACACATACCTTGGTTTCCACTGGGATGGGTTCCCCTCGGTTGGTTCTGTGTGTGAGGCGTGGCCTGCACAGTTCCACTATTTGCTGCAGGAGGTCTCTGTCCACTCTATAGCGCCCTACTATCTCCAGC